>NC_057831.1:909090-1212121 GCF_910594005.1 Cervus elaphus | reverse complement strand
ACTTAACCTTGGACACAGGAGGCATTCCAAAAGAGTGCAAAAGATGCAGTCCTCACAAGATCCAGGAAACTTACATTCAGTTTGTGCAAAAAAGCAAAGATTTTTATTGCCACAAGAGATCAGAACATTGTAGTTAAAACAATGTCTCTGGTTTCTCACAAAAAGTTTAAACACTCTCAGTCACAAACCTGATAATTGTGACACTGGGAAGATTCTTCTGGAATGAGACATCTCCAACAGTAACAAGACAATGAAGGTTGAGACAAAAAAGGCCCTTTATGTGCCAGGTTGGTTCATGACAAACTCTACTGAGAACTTGGATGGTGGGACAGATTGCTGCTCCTCAGATCCACAACATATTTGACTTTCTGCAGACGCTTTCCTATATACGCATCCTTCAGCTGCCAAAGACCAGACAGGCTATTCTCACTAATCACAAAGTCACAATATGAAGGTGAAGAACAAGATAAAGGAAAATTTCATTACAACTATGATTCCCCTTCTTATGACAAGTGACAAAAACAAAAGAAAATAATAACTATCTCTGGGATAAAAAGGATGAATAGAAAATAAGAGAACTCATAACAAATTTTTACCCAAGGAACTAATTCTCACAAATACTGTCTCCTGATAGTTCAAATTTGAAATGGAAGTAACAAGAAAATTTTACCTTCCTCTTGAAACTGACCAGGACCCCTGTAGGTCTCCTGGGCACAAAAGCCTATATGTTTCCCTTGTTTCTTGTTTGTAGGAAATAGGCTTCATTCAGCCTCCATGACCTTCCTCAAGTTCCAAAGAGAAGTTTTAAATAGTTGCTAGTTTAATTAGGGAAGGTAGGAATACAGAGACAAGGGAAGAGCAGTTAAGAAACAAGAGTGCAGACTTGGGGCAGGATCCTGTTTCCTCATCAAGGGATACACATAACAATGTCTTTGTACTCTTATGGAAACTAAAACCCCCACCAAATGGAAGAAGTTAACTACTTAATGAAGCATTTTTCATTCCAGAAAGAGGGTCACAGTTCAATAACTTCAAGAAAAACAGTAGCCCACTATGAAACCGTTTGATGCCAGATGATTCTGGACTGAATGAATGCAGGCCCTGAAGGCACCCTGACCCTTATCAGCAACCCTGTTCCTTGATTATAAAACTCCTCACAAGCTCACACCCTACACCACCCAGGTTGCAACACAATTTTAAGAGCATCGGCAAGTGGTGTCCCCTTCTGTCTGGGAAAGCAATAAAGTTATTCTTTTCTATTTCACTTAAAACTCTGTCTCTGCTTTTCAATTTGGTACTGCTGTACAGAAGCTGAATCTTGGCATCACTGGTTTGACTGGGTACCACAAAATGAGATCCAGGAAATCTGACTTTCATAAGAATTCTTAATCTTTACCAGCTTCTGCCAGTTTTCTAAGATCCTGTCTGTAGTCTCCATAGAAAATATGGTGTCTCCAAAAGTCCCTCCATTTGTTGTCAAACTGTGAAGGAGAAAAAATAATTTTTCCTCTACCCTTCTAGGTTTTAGGCTGATTTTGTTGTTCAGTCACTCAGTCGTGTCCAACTCTTTGTGGCCCCATGGACTTCAGCACACCAAGCTTCCCTGTCCTTCACCATTTCCTGGAGCTTGCTCAAACTCATATCCTTGGAGTCAGTTACACCATCCAACCAAGTCATCCTGTGTCATCCCCTCTCCTCCTGTCTTCAATCTCTCCCAGCATCAAGGTCTTTTCTAATGAGTTGGGTTTTCACATCAGGTGGTCAAAATATTGGAACTCCAGTTTCAACATCAGTCCTTCTAATGAATATTCAGGGTTGATTTCCTTTTGGATTGACTGGTTTGAACTTTTTTCAGTTCAAGGGACTCTCAAGAGTCTTCTCCAGAACCACAATTCAAGAGTGTCAATTCTTCAGCACTCAGCCTTCTTTATGATCCAACTCTCACATCCATACACAACTACTGGAAACACCATAGCTTTGAGTATATGGACATCTTTTGGCAAAATAACGTCTCTGTTTTTTAATATGCTGTCTATGCTTGTCAGAGCTTTTTCCCATGGCTGATAAGCTCCTGTAAAACCACAAATTAACAGCAGAACAAACAAACAGCAACGCAGCAACAGCAACAAAACTACAAGAGATTTTTTTTAAAGGAAAAAAAAAACAAACAATAAACAAAACTAAACTAAAAGAAGTTTAATAACATGCATATATCCCTTATAAACATAGAAGGAATCCAGGAAAAATAACTTCCTGAAATGGCCCAAACCATTACCTTAAATATCAAGTAAAACTAACGACAAAAGATGTTGGGAACCCCAGTGTTCACTGAAACACTATTTACAACAGTCAGAACATGAAAGCAACCTAGATGACCATAGAGAGATGAATGGATAAAGAAGATGTGGTACATATGTACAATGGAATATTACTTAGCCATAAAAAGGAACAAAATTGGGTCATTTGTAGTGATATGGATGGACCTAGAGTCTGTCATACAGTGTGAATATGTCAGAAAGAGAAAACAAGTATTGTACATATGTGAATGCATATATATATATGGAATGTAGAAAAATGGTATAGATGTACTTACTTCATCTGTAAGGGGCCAGAATAGAGATGCAGGCATAGAGAATAGACATTTACACATAGGGAGAAAGGGTAGGGCGGGATGAGTTGGGAGAGTAGCTCTGATATATGTAACCTACCATGTCTGAAATAGATGCCTAATAGGAAGCTGCTGTATAGCACAGGGAGCTCTGCTTGGTTCTCTGTGATGAACTAGAGGTGTGGGATGGAGAAGAGGTGGAAGGGAGGTCTAAGAGAGAGGAGATATATATGTATACACACAGCTGATTCACTTTTTTCCTACAGTTGAAACTAGCACAACATTGCAAAGTAATTATCAGCTCAGTTCAGTCGCTCAGTCGTGTCTGACTCTTTGCCACCCCCATGAACTGCAGCATGCTGGGCCTCCCTGTCCATCATCAACTGCCCGAGTCTACCCAAACCCATGTCCATTGAGTTGGTGATGCCATCCAACCATCTCATCCTCTGTTGTCCCTTTCTCTTCCTGCCCTCAATCTTTCCCAACATCAGGGTCTTTTCAAATGAGTCAGCTCCTTGCATCAGGTGGCCAAAGTGTTGGAGTTTCAGCTTCAACATCAGTCCTTCCAATGAACACCCAGGACTGATCTGCTTTAGGATGGACTGGTTGGATGGCCTTGCAGTCCAAGGAATTCTCAAGAGTCTTCTCCAACACCACAGTTCAAAAGCATCGATTCTTCAGTGCTCAGCTTTCTTTATAGTCCAACTCTCACATCCATACATGACTACTGGAAAAACCATAGCCTTGACTAGATGGACCTTTGTGGACAAAGTAATTATAGTCAAATTAAAAAATAATAAATGAAAAATAAAAAGATGCTGTATCTTATATTCAAGTGGTTTTGTTTGTGTAAGTTCTCACTATTTGGTACTCTCTAAGGTTAGTTCTCTGGTAGTCCAGGGTCTTGGAGTCTGCTCCTACTCCAAAGACTCAGGGCTTGATCTCTGGTCAGGAATGAAGATTCCACAAATGGTTTGTTATGTCATTAAATGAGATTAAAACAAATATCCAAAAATGAGAAACCAAAGATGAGCCCCAGACAAATGGCAGTTACAAAATCAGACAAATGATAATTAAAATAATGGAATATACACATATACATATATACCCATGAGCAAAGTCAAAGCAGTCCAACAAAAATAAATTACAGTAGATTGACATACAAAGGAAGTTATATATATATATATATATATATATATATATATATATGTATATATATTTACCAGTTAAGAACAAAACTAACTAAAGCACAAACTAGAAAACAAAATTAAATCAAGGTGCCAATTGTGGAATAAAGCAATGAAAATAAAAACTAACAAATAAGTTGAGAAGAAAGGAGAGAAAAAAAAAAAAGAAAGAAAGAATAGATATGCACAGTTAAATAGAGGTAGATAAAAAAGATTTATATATGTTAAAGATTAACTGCAAGGGGAAAAGAACAGTAGGAAAAGCAAATAAAGGAATAAATGTATAAATAATAATAATAGGCTTAAAAATTAAAATTATAAAAAGAGAGAAAAAAGAGCTCAAAAACTTAATTGCATTTTACAGAGCCAATAAAATTGACAACTACAACAGAAGGGGGGAAAAAAAGAAAAACAAACAAACAAAAAAAGCCAAAAGAATCTACAGAACAAGTCAAAACATAAGAATAAGAAATGTTTTTCTTGAGTCACTGCTGTCAGAGTCCTTTCCCTTGCTTGGAGTCACAGTCCACCTCACTCCCTAGGACTCCCCCCAACACTGTGCTGGTCTCTAGACCTGCTCTGGGGGCTGCTCAGATTCTAATATGGTCCTACTCCTGTGTGTTCTTTCCTCCAATGTCCACAGCTATCAGACCTAGTGTGCTTTCTTTAGTGGGGAGTTCTAAATGACCTTTTATATATTCCATAGACAAATAGTCTGCCTAGTTGATCCCGTGGATTTAATCTGCAGCTTGTTTAGTTGGTGGGAAGGTTTTGGGTCTTTTTCTTTAGACACACTGTGGCTGGGTTTCAATTGTGGTTTTGCTTCCACTTCTACATGTGGGTTGTCCACTGGGGTTTGCTCCTGAGGCAGCCCTGGAGGACATGGCTTTGCACCTGTGAGGGTGAGATGTGGAGGTAGTGCAGCTGCGTGGGTCGCAGGATTTCACAATTCACATGAAAACACAAAAGACCCTGAAGAGCCAAAACAGTCTTGAGAAAGATGAATGGAGTTGGGGGAATCAACCTTCCTGACCTCAGATTATACTACAAAGCTACAGTCATTAAGAGACTCTGGCACTGACACAAAACAGAAATATAGACCAATGGAACAAGATAGAAAGCCCAGAAGTAAACCCATGCACCTGTGGGTACCTTACTTTTGGCAAAGGAGGCCTGAATATATAATGGGGCAAATATAGCCTTTTCAGTAAACTGTGTGGGGAAAACTGGACAACTACATGTAAAGGAATGAAGTTAGAACACTTCCTAACACCATACACAAAGATAAACTCAAAATGGATTAAAGACCTCAATGTAAGACCAGAAACTATACAACTCTTAGAGGAAAATGTTGGCAGAACACTAGATTACATAAATCAAAGCAAGATCCTCTTTGACCCACCTCCCACAGAAACAGAAATAAAAAGAAAAGTGAACAAGTGGGACCTGATCAAACTTCAAAGCTTTTGCACAGCAAGCAAAAGTTTAAACAGGTTGAGAAGACAGCCCACAGAATGGGAGAAAATAATAGCAAAAAAACAACTGACAAAGGATTAATTTCCAAAATATACAAGCAGCTCATACAATGCAATACCAGAAAAACAAACAACCCAATCAAAAAGTGGGAAAAAGCTTAAACAGACATTTCTCCAATGAAGACATAAAGATGGCTAGCAAACACTTGAAAAGATGCTCAACGTCACTCATTATTAAAGAAATGCAAATCAAAACTACAATGAGATATTACCTCACACCAGTCAGAATGGCCCTCATCAAAAAGTCTACAAACAACAAATGCTGGAGAGGGTGTAGAGGAAAGGGAATGCTCTTTTACTATTGGTAGGAATGTAAATTGATACAGCCACTATGGAAGACGGTAAGGAGATTCCTTAGAAAACTAGGAATAAAACCACCATATGACCCAGCAATCCAACTCCTAGGCATACACCCTGAGGAAACCACAACTGAAAAAGACACATGTATCTCATTGCTCATTGCAGCCTTATTTACAATAGCTAGAACATGGAAGCAACCTAGATGTCCATCGACAGATGAATGGATAAAGAAGTTGTGGTATGTATACACAATGGAAAACTGCTCAGCCATTAAAAAGACTGCATTTGAGTCAGTTCTCACGAGGTGGATGAACCTAAAACCTATTATACAGAGTGAAGTAAGTTAGAAAAAGAAAGATAAATACTGTATTCTAGCACGTATATGCCAAAGCCTTTGACTGTGTGGATCACAATAAACTGTGGAAAATTCTGAAAGAGATGGGAATAACAGACCACCTGACCTGCCTCTTGAGAAACCTGTATGAAGATCAGGAAGCAACAGCTAGAACTGGACATGGAACAACAGACTGGTTACAAATAGAAAAAAGAGTATGTCAAGGCTGTATCTTGTCACCCTGCTTATTTAACTTATATGCAGAATACATCATGAGAAACACTGAGCTGGATGAAACACAAGCTGGAATCAGGATTGCCAGGAGAAATATCAATAACCTCAGATATTCACATGACACCACCCTTATGGCAGAAAATGAAGAAGAACTAAAGGGCCTCTTGATGAAAGTGAGAGGAGAGTGAAAAAGTTGGCTGAAAGATAAACATTCAGAAAACTAAGATCATGGCATCTGGTCCCATCACTTCATGGCAAGTGGAAGCAGTAGCTGACTTTATTTTTCTGGGCTCCAAAATCACTGCAGATGGTGACTGCAGCCATGAAATTAAAAGACGCTTACTCCTTGGAAGGAAAGTTATGAGCAACCTAGACAGCATATTAAAAAGCAGAGACATCATTTTGTCAACAAAGTTCCATCTAGTCAAGGCTATGGTTTTTCCAGTGGTCATGTATAGATGAGAGAATGGGACTATAAGGAAAGATGGGTGCTGAAGAATTGATGCTTTTGACCTGTGGTGTTAAAGACTCTTGAGAGTCCCTTGGACTGCAAGGAGATCCAACCAGTCCATCCTAAAGCAGATCAGTCCTGGGTGTTCATTGGAAGGACTGATGTTGAAGCTGAAACTCCAATACTTTGGCCCCCTGATGTGAAGAGCTGACTCATTTGAAAAGACCCTGATGTTGGGAAAGATTGAGGGCAGGAGGAGAAGGGGACGACAGAGGGTGAGATGGTTGGATGGTATCACTGACTCAATGGTCATGGCTTTGGGTGGACTCTGGCAGTTGGTGATGGACAGGAAGGCCTGGTATGCTGCAGTTCATGGGGTCACAAAGAGTCGGATACGACTGAGTGACTGAACTGAACTGAACACATATATACGGAATCTAGAAAAATGGTAATGAAGAATTTATTTACAGCAGCAATGGAGAAACAGACATAGAGAATAGACTTATGGACATGGGGAGAGGGGAGGAGAGGGTGAAGTGTATGGAAAGAGTAACATGGAAGCTTAACATTACCATATGTAAAATAGATAGCCAATGGGAATTTGCTGTATGTCTCAGGAAACTGAAACAGGGGCTCTGCATCAGCCTGGAGGGGTGGGATGGGGAGGGAGAAGGGAGAGAGGTTCAAAAGGGAGGGGATATATGTATAGTTATGGCTGATTCATGTTGAGTTTTGACAGAAATCAGCAAAATTATGTAAAGCAGTTATCCTTCTATAAAATAAAGACATTGAGAAAAAATCTAAAAAAGATGTTGGGAGACAGTGTGAAGGAGGAGGCTAGTTATAGCAGGTGACCTGGCAAAACACAATAAACAAGGGTGAAGTTACTATGCAAATTTACCACTGTATTCTCCATTGATCAAACATTTCTAGAGTCATCTTCTCTTCCTGATTCAAAGGGAGGAGATCGGCTACAAATGGAGATTTTTTTAATAAATGCAAATATCTCTTTAAAAAGGATACTTTCTACCTAGTTTTCAGAGCTTTGCCTGTTTGCTGTTTCTTAAAAATAACCAGGTAAAATAATCAGGATGCCAAAGAGGCATATTTTGTGGTGAAAAATTCTGCTTCTTTTAAACCCAAAAGGGACTCTTTGAATACAGGAAATAGTCTGATGAGTTGTACAATTGGCTGCTCATTTCTTTGATTCTTAAAAATTTAACAAGAATGACAATTTCAGTCTCTTTCTCTCTTTTTCTCTCCCTCCCACTTTGGGTTTTAACTTTCACTAAAGTTCCTGAAATTTAAATAGAAAGTACTTAAAATTTATTATAATACATTTTTCTATCATTTAAGATGTCTTATCATATGGATAGGCTCCTAAGGCCACTTACAAAAGCATAATCACTGGTCAAAGCTTACACAGTGAGCACATTTAATAATTTATTGTTTCCTCTAATTTCTTCTATCAGACAAAATATTGAGTAAGTTTTTTGCTATGTTTATGTCAACATACAAGGAGAAAAGTAAAGCTTACCTTGCTTTGCTTTCACTTACTCTAAACATATATATATATATGTACACACATCATACACATATAAGAATATGGTAAATACCAACTTAGATTGATTATATTTTGTGTAGCCAAAGATGGAGAAGCTCCATACAGTTAGCAAAAACAAGACTGGGGGCTGACTGTGGCTCATATCATGAGCTCCTTACTGCAAAATTAAGGCTTAAATTGAAGGAAGTAGGGAGAACTGCTAGGCTGTCCAGGTATGATCTAAATCAAGCCCCTTATAATTATACAACGGAAGTTACAAATAGATTCAAGGGATTAGGTCTAATAAACAGAGTGCCTGAAGAACTATGGACAGAGGTTTGTAACATTGTACAGGAGGCAGTAACCAAAACCATCCTCAAGGGGAAAAAACACAAGGCAAAATGATTGCCTAAGAAGGCCTTACAAATAGATGAGAAAAGAAGAGATGCAAAAGGCAAAGGAGAAAAGGGAAAATATACTCATCTGAATGCAGTGTTCCAAAGACTACCAAGGAGAGATAAGAAAGTCTTCCTATGTGATCCATGCAAAGAAATAGAGAAAAACAATAGAATGGAAAAGATGAGAAATCTCTTCAAGAAAATTAGAGTTCCAGGGTAGCTCATTAAGATGAGCACAATAAAGGACAAAAATGGTATGTACCTAACAGCAGCAGAAGGTATCAATAAGAGATGGCAAGTATACACAGGGAAAAAAAAAAAAACTAATCAAAAACGTCTTTATGACCTGGAGAACCAAGATGGTGTGATCAATCACCTAGAGCCAGACATCCTGGATTGTGCAGTCAAGTGGGCCTTAGAAAGCACTGCTATGAACAAAACTAGAGGAAGTGATGGAATTCCAGCTGATCTGTTTCAAATCCTAAAAGATGATGCTGTGAAAGTGCTGCACTCAATATGCCAGCAAATTTTTAGTAAATTCAGCAGTGACCTCAGGACTGGAAAAAGGGCAGTTTTCATTTCAATTCCAAAGAAGCACAATACCAGAGAATGTTAAAACTACCACACAATTGCACTCATTTCACATGCTAGCAAGATAATTCTCAAAATCCTTCAAGTTAGACTTCAGCAGTTCACCGGAAAATTTCCAGATGTACAAGTTGGATTTAGAAAAGGCAGGGGAAGAAGAGATAAAATTGCTAACATTTGTTGGATTATAGAAAAAGCAAGGGAATTCCAGAAAAACATCTACTTCTACTTCATTGTCTATGCTAAAGCCTTTAACTGTGTGGATCACAATAAACTGTGGAAAATTCTTAAAAAGATGGGAATACCAGACCACCTTACCTGCCTCCTGAGAAACGTCTATGCATTTCAAGAAGCAACAGTTAGAATCAGACATGGAACAATGGACTGGTTCCAAACTGGGAAAAAAGTATTGTCACCTTGCTTACTTAACTAATATGCACAGTACATCATGTGAAATAGTGGGTTGGATGACTCACAAGCTGGAATCAAAATTTCTGGGAGAAATATCAACAACCTCAGTTGTTGCAAGATGATACCACTCTAATGGCAGAAAGTGAAGAGGAACTAAAGAGCTTCTTGATGAGGATGAAAGAGGAGAGTGAAAAAGCTGACTTAAAACTCAACATTCACAAAACTAAGATCATGGCATCTGGTCCCATCACTTCATGGCAAAGAGATGGGAAAATACAGAAACAGTGATAGACTTTATATTTTTGGACTCCAAAATCACTGTGAACAGTGACTGCAGCCTTGAAATTGAAAGATGTTTGCTCTTTGGAAGAAAAGCTATGACAAACCTAGACAGCATATTTAAAAGTAGAGACATTACTGTGCTGACAGAGGTCTGTAGAGTCAAAGCCATGGATTTTCCAATAGTCATGTATGGATGTGAGAATTGGACCATAAAGAAAGCAGAGTGCCAAAGAATTGATTCTTTTGAATTGTGGGACTGGAGAAGACTTTTGAGAGTCCCTTGGACAGCAAGGAGATCAAACCAGTCAATCCTAAAGGAAATCAACACTAATATTCATTAGAAGGACTAATGCTGATTCTGAAGTTCCAATACTTTGGCCACCTGATGCAAAGAGCTGACTCATTTGAAAAGACCCTGATGCTGGAAAAGATTGAGGATAAGAGGAGAAGGGGGTGACAGGATATCAGATGGTTGAATGGCATCATCTACTCAATGGACATGAGTTTTGGCAAACTCTGGGAGATAGTAAAGGATGGGGTAGTCTGATGTGCTAGAGTTCATGGGGTCACAAACAGTTGGACACAACTGAGCGACTGAACAACGATAACAACAACATATAAGAAGTTTGTGTGTGAATAAATCTGTTATCTATGGCTAAATAACAAAGTATCCCAAAGCTTACTAATGTAAAACTATGATAATTTATTGTTTCTTATAACTCTAGATCTTCTGATAATCCCAACTAGACTCACATAAATAGCTATTTCTGGTCAAGGGATTATTGGGGACTGGACTTAGCTGTGTTCTTTCTCCATGTGATCTCTTATGCTTAAGGAAGCTAATCCAAGTGTCCTCATTTGGAGCAGCATCATTTCAAATGATCAAGTTCCAATGTGTTCAAACATTAGTCTTCGGCTTGCCACAAGTTTGCTAATGTCTCTTTGGCCAAAGTAAATCAGGTGGCCAAGCACAGTGTCATAATGGGAAGGGACAATCAACACATGAGTGTATGGCTACCAAGAGTCATGGTAAAGTGAGGGTCACTAGTGTAAACATATAGTATCAATTCAGTTCAGTGGCTCAGTCACGTCTGATACTTTGCGACTCCATGGACTGCAGCACGCTAGCATTCCCTGTCCATCACCAGCTCCCAGAGCTTGCTCAAACTCAAGTCCATTGAGTCAGTGATTCCATCCAACCATTTCATCCTCTGTCATCCCCTTCTCCTCCTGCCTTCAATCTTTCCCAGCCTCAGGGTCTTTTCCAATGAGTCTGCTCTTTGCATCAGGTGGCCAAAATATTGGAGCTTCAGCTTCAGCATGAGTCCTCCCAGTGAATATTCAGGACTGATTTCCTTTAGAACTGACTGGTTTGTTCTCCCTACAGTCCAAGGGACTCTTCAGAATCTTCTCCAGTGCCACAGTTCAAAATCATAAATTTCTCAGCACTCACTATACTGCAAACATATAGTATAGTGGGGAAAAAATTGCTTCTTTGAAATAACGTATGTTTAGACAAAATTATACTAGAGGAGTATAACCAGAATATCTGAATGCCTTTTATAGTAGGGCAGATTTTAGGTCGTGAAAGTCCCTATTTTATTACTTTATAATGATATTTATAATAAAAGTAATCAGCAAGAACTTTACAAAGGAAACACAGTACATTTATTTAGAAGAAGGAGAGTTTAATTATTACTGAGCACTCACTATGTGGGCTTCCCCAGTGGAAGCTAGTGGTAAAGAACCCACCTGCCAATGCAGGAGATGTAAGAGATGAATGTTTGGTTCTTGAATAGGGACGATCACCTGGAAGAGGGCATGGCAACCTACTCCTGTATTCTTGCCTCATGGGCTATGGGCCATAGCTTCACAATGAGTTGGATATGACTGAAGCTACTTAGTATGCACGTACTCACTATGTACTTGGTACTTAATCAGCCAACCTATATATGTTCTCATTTAATTTAATCTCACAGACTACAGTAATTTTTTTGTTAAATAGAGTTGATGCCATCTGAGCTATCAACAAAGGGAGCTTAATAATAATAATAATAATCCCTAAGAGTACTTTTATTTCTCTAATACTGATTAAGTTAAACACATTTGGCTTTATTAATACCATATTCTCACCATCACATTACATGATATGGAGAAAGTCAATCCATTTGTAACTACAGAACTAGTTTCATGCTGAACTGTTAAAACAGGCAGTCACTGTGACTCATTGAAATTCACATGAAGTGAAGAGGCATTATCTCAGCATACCAGGATGCATTAAGGAAGTAGGGGAAGGTGACTAATCAGCAGGGTGGGTGGGAAGGTTGGCTTAGAAAGGAAAAGGATTTTTTTTTTTTTAAGGAATTTTTCTAGTAAATTAAAACTAAGGGAAAATGTTATTCCTTTACCTTTGAGGCAAAGGTGGTTCATTGGTTTTTTAGATATTACTTTTCCATTGACTAAATTACCACATGATTTATTAACTTTTCTCACTGTCTTTCCTATGCATTTCTTCAGCAACTCATACAAACTTGTGCATGTTGGATTCCCTTTGATTCTAATCCAGGTCCTACTCAGCTGCAGCATTCTTTCTAGGCATCCAGGGTATTCCTGTGTCCCCAAAAGGGAGTAGCTGGCACTGATGCAGGCCTCTCAAGGGAAGAAAACCTCAGGGAGGGAAACCAAAGATTCTGAGGGTTAAAATAGACCACCTTTTCAAGGAGTATTCACAAGTTACAGTTGTAGCATTTTCCCAATTCATCTTAGCTATTTCCAAGCTTTCTTAGGTAAATTTGATTTATTCAATTAAGTTTATTGGATCAAAATGATTTCATATCACTTTATTTAAACTTTATCCATAGCTTTATGAATACTGAACTCTGTCAAAATAATATCATTTGGCCAGTTAGCAACATAACCAGGCTCTGAAAAAAGAAATTTAGCTGCAGACCCATGCAAAGGCTGATTCTAAAGAAAACATTTTATTCCTACACTAAATCACAGTTCTTCTGTCAATTACAATGACTGAAACTCTTGCACATTTCTGCAAGCAGCCCTGCCACAGTCCCTGGTATGCTGATTGCCTCAAATTAGAGATCTGTGTCTTCCCTGTGGGGCATCCTGTTGAGCTCCTGGGGCTTCACTTCAGGTTTGCACAGGAGCCAATTTAAGCGGTTTGGAGCAATACATGCAATTCTGCTGCACGGTCAGCACTGGAACCTCTGAGCTGGCAGGAACGTGCAGCAGAAAGCTTATGATGTTACCTGTCCATTCTAAATCCAACTTTTTCATCTTTAAAACTGGGAGATAACACCTAACTTTCATGATGATATGAATTAGAGATAATACCTGTGAAATGCCTACCATAGTATCTGAGATACAATACTTAGTTTTTATTATTGACATAAAAACCGAAAGAAATATGGTTTAGAAAATGTAGAAAATCAAGTGTTTTTATTTCACAACAATATTCAAAAGTTGAGTCCTGTTAAGGCCTTTAATGTGCCCTCTTGTCTAATTAAAAGTAGCATTAATAAACACTGAGATGAGTTTTAGGACGTTTGATAAATTTCTTATTTTTCTATTAAGATTACTTTTTTCCTTTCAAGAAATGCCAATATCCAAAATCTTTTGCCAGAAACACATTTTTAATTTGTCTGAAGATGTACTATACTTAGTCACTCAGCTGTGTCCACTCTTTGTGACCCCATGGACTATAGCCTGCCAGGCTATTGGTTGGAGAGAAAGAATAACAGCCAAATATAATGTCTAGATCCAAGATTGAGGCGCTAAATGGATAAGGATGCAATTTACTAACCCAGAAAACACAGAAGAAGAAAAAGTTTGGAGTTAAAGATGATAAGAGGCCTTAAAATTAACCAAGCTAAGATGTCCAATAGGCTGATACACATGCTTGAGTTTCTGTTCAGGAGTCTGGGCTGTGAAAACGTCTTGAAAATCACTTAGCAAAATATATAGTACATGGTGAACATTCAATAACAGTTACTTTTATTAATAGTAGTATTGAGTGCTTAGAAATGTAACCAACACAGAAAAGACTCTAAGAGAACTAAAGCCAACCAGACATTGAAAAGTTATTTTATTCATTTTTGAAATGGTGGTAAATTTATGCCCAGTGAAAATATAAACATAATCCATTTTTTTAATAAGGAAATTTCCAGTACTGTTATGCCTCAGGTGGGAGCATCCTAGTCAAGGCTTCCATTAGTTGCTTAACTTCTGGTAAAATACATTTCTCTCCTGTAGTTAATCAATTGGTTTTCAAAGTTTTCCAGGCCTTAGCTTTAATCTCTTTTAGTAATGAAGAGTGATGTCATCAGCAGGGCGGAACAAAGTTTCCTACCATCTTCCCATTAAAGAACATTGATGAACAAAAAAAAAGAGATTCTTTGTGCAAATCCAGGAGTCCAGCACAGATATTCCAGCACACTGTTAGATAAACAAACAAAAAAACCCAAAATTGGATGCATTGAAGAGGGTAAGAGGAACAGTTTCCCTTTACCTACATGACCCCTTCTCCCAAAGGCAGCATCACTCTGATACCAAAGCCAGATAGGAACACTACTCGAAAAGAAAACTAGGGGAAAGTATCCCTAATGAATATAGATGTAAAACATTTTAGCAAAATTCTAGCAAACTGAACTCAAGCACATTAAAAGGATCATACACCATGGTCAAGTCAGATTTATCCCTGGGATTCAAGGATAGTTCAACATCTGCAAATTAATCACTATAGTATACCACATTAACAAATGAGAGATATAACTTATATGATCATTTCCATATATATAGAAAAAGCATTTGACAAAATTCATCATTCTCTCATAATAAAAACTCTAAAACGTTGTGTATAGAAGGAATATACCTGAGCATAATAAAGGCCACATGTGAAAATCTCACAGTTAACCACCTGCTCAGTGTTAAAAGTTGAATTTTTTCCCTGTAAGATAAGTGTCTCTGTTTAGAGATGATATAATTTATATGCAAAAATTATAATATGTCTACCACAAAACAGGACAGTTAGTCTCACTGGATACCTAGGAGATAGTCTAGTTCCACACAACTACAATAAAGTCAATATTCAATTAAACAAGTCACAGAATTTTGGGGGGTTCCCAGTGCATATAAATGGTATACTTACACTATATTATACTCTATTAAGTTTGCTACAGTATTATGTTTAAAAAACAATAAAAGTAGCATGGATATGAAATATACAGTGTGAGGAATATAGTCAATAACTACATAATATATTTTGTATGGTGACATATTGTAAATGAACTTATCATGATGATCAGTTTGAAATGTATAGAAATATTGAATCATTATGTTGTGTGATTTAGGAACTAACAGTGCTATAAATCAATTACAAATTTAATTAGAAGATAATTGCTATGCAATGCTGTGTTGGTTTCTGCTGCACAACAGCATAAATCAGCCAAAAGGGTGTATATACTCTCTCCCATCTCCCCCATCCCACCCCTCTAGGTCATCACAGAAATAGGCTGGGTTCCCTATGTTATATAGCAGCTTCCTACTAGCTACTACTTTACACATGGTAATGTATATATGTCAATTCTACTTTCTCAATTTGTCTCACCCTCTTTTTCTCCTCTGTGTCCAAAGACTGTCTTCTAGTTCTGTGTGTCTTATTCCTGTCTAGCAAATAGGTTCATTGGTACCTTTTTTCTAGATTCCATATATATGCATTAGCATACAATATTTGTTTTTCTCTTTCTGACATACTTCACTCTCTACAACAGGATCTAGGTTCATCCACCTCAGCTCAAGTTACACAAATTCACTCCTTTTATTGGATGAGTAATATTCCATTGCATATATGTAACACATCTTAATTCTTTCATCTGTCAAAGAGCATCTAGGTTGCTTTCATGTTCTGGTGATTGTAATTAGTGCTGCAATGAACACTGGGGGGGTACATTTCTTTTGGATTATGATTTTTTTCAGGGTGTACGCCCAGTTGTAGGATTGCTGGGTCATATGGTAGCTTTATTCCTAGTTTTGCTTTTGTTTTTGTTTAAAGAAAACTCCATACTATTTTCCCTAGTCACTGTATCAATTTATATCCTCACCAACAGTGCAGGAAGGTTCCCCTTCATATCCTCCCCAATGTCTATAGTTTGCTGATTTTTTTGAAACAAAATTATAGAAAATGCGATCAGATTTGTGATTACCAGAGATGGAGGACAAGGGCAGTATTTGGTTGAAGGGGTCAAAAGATACAAACTTCCAGCTATAATAAATGATAAATAAGCACCAGAATATAATGTACAACATGGTAAATATAATTAATACTTAATTATACAGCATTTGTATGTTTCTTTTTTTTTCCATTTATTTTTATTAGTTGCATGTTCCTTATACAACACATCTTATATAAGAAAGTTAAGAGAATATCTCATTACAAGGAAGAAAGCTCCCTTTTAGTTTCACACCTGTATGCGATGGCGTTGTTGCTATGTGGTCACTCAGTTGTGTCTGGCTCTTGGCAACCCACTGGCCTGTCACCCGCCAGGCTCCTCTGTCCCTGGGCTTTTCTGGGCTGGCATACTGGGGTGGGCCGCCATTTCCTTCTCCAGGGGGGCTTTCTGGCTCAGGGGTCAAGCCCAGGTCGCCTGCATTGCAGATGGATACTTTTCCATTGAGCCACCTGGAAAAGTCCATATGAGACGATGAATGTTCACTAAGCTTGTAATAGTTGCTTCATGGTATATGTGAATCAAATCTTACGCTATGTATCTTAAACTTATACAGTGCTGTATGTCAATAGTTGTGTCAATAAAACTGGAAGGAAAAACATTAAAAACAGCGTTAATATTAATAAAAATAATATTCAGGAAAATGACCCCACTGGACTTGCTTGATATGTGTTGGCAAGGATGTGAATGAAAAGAAATCCTTCTTCATTGTTGGTGTTGGTGGGAATGTAAACCAACCAGTACAACCACTATGGAGAACAGTATGGGTTTGCCTCAAAAAATTAAAAGTATAATTATTATGTGATCTAGCAATCTTTCTGGATACATTTTTGAAAGAAATGAAATCAGTATCTTAAAGAGATGTCTGCATTCTCTCATGGTTATTGCAGAATTATTCCCCAAATAGACAAGACATGGAGGCAATCTAACTGTCCATTGATGGATATATGGAAAAAGAAAATGTGATATATATTTATAATATTAATAATAATATTAGAAATGTGATACATACATATATATATATATATACACACACACACACTCAACTATTAAATTAAATCCTGTCATTTGTGACAACATAGATGGACCTAGCAGATATTATTCTTAATGAAATAAGTTAAAGAAAGATAAGTACAGTTTGATCTCATATATCGAATCTAAGAACATTGAACTCATAGAAACGAAGTAGAATGGTGGTTTCCAAGGGCTAGGAGTGAGGGTAGGAAAATGGGGGATGTTGGCCCCAAAGTACAAATTTGCAGTTATAAGGTGAATTTATTCTGGGGACCTAGTTTACAGCAATGGTGACATTAGTTAACAATATTCGATGACAGGGAGACTTCAATTTATTGTGTTTCACTTACTGAGCTTCACAGATATTACATTATTTTATTTTTTTATTTTATTTTTTTTTACATTATTTTATAAATTGAAGATTTGTAGCAATCCCATATTTTTAGATACTGGTTAGCATTTTGTTTTTTTAGGTGTAATATTATTGTACATTTAATAAGCTACAATATAGTGCAAACATAACTTTTATATTCACTTGGGCACCAAAAGAGTGATGTTATTCACTTCACTGACATATTTGCTTTAATGCAGGGATCTAGAACCAAACCCACAATACCCCTGAGGTGCATCTACACATACTTGAAAGTTTATATGAAAGTAGATCTTAAATATTCACCACACACAAAAAATCATAGTTATGTGAGCTGATGAATGTGTTAACTAACTTATTGTAATAGTCTTCTTGCAATAAGTATGTATATCAAATCACCACTTTGAATATAAAAAATAATTAAATTATATACTTTAAATGTACACAATGTTATATTTAATGATATCTTAATAAAGCTGAAAGAAAGCAAACTTTTAAAATTTCTCCCATTAATGACAGTCATAAAATGACCAAAAAAAAAAATTCTTAATCATCTGAAAAAAGATAGAGTCAAACAGACACTTAGAAATGCTGTTTACAATAGACAAGGTTAAATCATGCACACCTTTCTAAGGTCAGTGATCAGAAAAAGTCTTTCTACCCCTACAGACACTGAGGATAAGAAAAGATGTGACTAAAGCACTGGCATGAGTTGGCATGAAGGATTTCAGTTTCCAAAAGTTTTTCTGTTGTTGGATTATGTTTATTTTCTGACTATCTGAACTCCTTTTCCAATAATCTTATGTTAAGAGGACTGATAATCTTACCAGCCCCCTATTTCAGACATTACCCAAAATTCCAAGAGAAGAGATATAGACCGGCAAAAACAAAAATCCTGGAACTAATGAGTTAGGGAACTTGTGAAGTGCATTGATGTGACAGTCACATTGTAATGAGCTCATTTAGGAAATGTAATGCTATGGCATCTACCATTTGTTTTCTCCACATCACAAGACCCTCAGCAGAAAATTCTGGATTGGAGGACAGACCAGATTCTTAGTTCAATTAAGAATGTCTTAGTCTTCTCTTTACTTTTAGTCATCAATCATAATGGAAGATCTTATTATCATTATCCATCATTTATAAAACTAATTCATAAAAGTCATACCCCAGTACTTGGCCCAAAAAAATGGTTTTGCCTTAATGCCACAAATTTCTTAAGGCATTCCATATTCCTCACAAAATATTTGAACCCTTGGGAACACTGTAGTGTAACTTTGAGGGTTTTTTTTTTTTTTTTTTGGTCAAATAATATCCATTCCACTTTGTATGATAATAATTTACTGAATTTCATTTGAATAGCTACTAATGTTCATGAGTCCACATGGATTGCACAGGGCTCCCCACACCAAAACCCCAGTTACAGGAATAAAATATATAACCTAGAGTTGGACAAAGAAAGCATAATATTTCCCTAGGACAGGACAGCTTAAAAATGGCCACACGACAAAGTCAGATTCAATAGAATTAGTTCTAGGATGTGAGGAGAATCAGCTGGGGGAAAAAAGCAAGTTTTCTTTTATATTTGTCCTCAGAGCCTAAAAACCTGATACTAAAGGCAACCAGGTTACCTCCACATAAAGAGAGATATGGTTCTGATGGCATCACTAGAGCTTCTGGATCGAGCTGTCTCTCATGTTACCCCTGGACTTTTTAGTTTCATAAGCCAATATTTTACTACTGTTCTTTCTGCTTGAGTCATTTTAAGTGTTTTCATCTCCTGTGACTAAAATAACTCTACCCAATAACTATGAGATTTGATCTTGAGTGACATGAGTTAACTGTAGAAAGCTAAGCAAATTCAATAACAAGTCCCTTTGCAGTCAAATGGAAAACAAAACACACACATAGAAACCCAAACCACACACCATTTATATGTTTATATACAATAAATATACTTGTAATTTTGTATGTATTTCTTTGAAAGACAATGACAGATAGATATTAAAGAGAGAGATAACAGATAGATGATAGATAAATTGATAGAGACAAACAGACTCACTGACAATCTGCCTGGATTGCCACGTATGTGGTAATCCACGTTCCATCTGGCTTTGGAAAAGTCTGGTTTCTAACCTCAGCTCTGCCACTGTTCAGTCTCAGTTTTACCATATGTGAAGTAAATGCGACAGAAATGGAACCTTCCTTCTAAGCTTTCATGAGGAATCTGGTAGGCTACAGTCCATGGGTTGCAAAGAGTCGGACACGACTGAGAGACTAACATTCTCACTTAAGTAAGATAGTGCTTGTAAGACTCTATCTAAAGTGGGTGTTCAGTAAACATTAGCTTTTAGGTATTATTTACTCATAGATGACACTAAGGTAAAGATAAATCTACTTTCACTGGATATAAAGAAAAATAGAAAGTCATAATAGGCAAATATCAGACTTGTCTTGATTCTTTCTGATTGGACAAAGAGCCAAATCTTTGTTGCAACCTGGCTATATAGATGGACTTAAATATTTGAATTTGTTATTACCTATACAGGATGACTTATTTTAGCCTTTGGTTATACTGACTAGAAATGTTTGGAGAATTTAGAGCAGTTTCCATATTCTCTTTGATTTAATTTGTTTGTTGTACTAAATAGCCAATCTCTATCTGCAGCAACATTAACTGTTTTGCTGTTGAGAGAGGAAAGATAACAATTACAACAGCATTTGACATTTTAAAGGGAGCTAGTATTTTGGGACAGGCAAAAGGGAGATGGTTTAGAATATGAATCTTCTCACTGTATTCTCATAAGTTTCACCGCCACACCTACCAGCACCTATAAAAAAGGAAGTCACTCTATATATCTAATATTCATCATAATTTATCCCACATAAAACTAACTCAGATCCATAGAACTCACTTGATATTTTTAAAAAGATATATAAAAAATAAAATCAAAATTGTATTCTGTCATTTTAAACATGAAAAATCCTTTATTAAAATTCTGAGATTTTAACACAATTCAATAGTTTTCCTTCAGCGCAAAAGTACTCTCAACGCTTGTCCAGTTGATTTCCACTTTAAGTCAGTTTACAACTGAGGGAACATAAATCCTGATGATAGAAAAAGTTTCCCATTTGACACATTAGCTTGGATGAAGACTTAATTGTTTGATCTCCACACCTAAGAATTAAGTGAACTATAATATTGAAGTAAAATTGACATATTAGTTTCTGAAGTACATGTTTTGATTTTTGTATATATTTCAAAATGATCATCATCTTAAGACTAACATCAATCACCATATTTAGTTACACATGTTTTTTCTTCTGATGAGAACCTTTAAGATCTACTTTCTTCCAACTTTCAAATATGCAATATAGAGTTATTAGCTGTAGTCATCATACTGTATACTATATTTCCAGAACTTATTTATCTCTTAACTGGAAGTTTGTTTGTACCTTTTGATCCCCTTCACCCATCTCACCCATTCTCTACCCTTCACCTCCGGTAACCACTAATTTGTATGAATGAGTTTGAGGTTTTTGGTGTTTTTTTGGATTCGACATATAAATGAGAACATACAGTATTTATCTTTCTCAGTTTGACTTTCTTTACTTAGTACAATATCCTCTAGGTGTATCCACATTGACACAAATAACAAGATTTCATGATTTTTATGATTTCTGTATTTACATTATACTTCAAAAATATTTAAACAAAGCATTAATAAAATAAACTGTAATTAGGACTTTATTTCTGGGATTGCATCAATAAACAGCACAAATTGGGAATCAGGGTACTTAGGTTCTAGTTTCACCCTGATGCAACTAGTTCTCTTTTTAGAACTGCTGCTGCTGCTTCAGTCACGTCCGACTCTGTGCGACCCCACGGACAGCAGCCCACCAGGCTCCTCTGTCCACAGGATTCTCCAGTCAAGAATACTGGACTGGGTTGCCATTTCCTTCTCCACTTATTAGAAAAAGTCATGTCAAATGCTTGGTCTTTATATCTCCTTTGGAAAAGGAAGGTATTTAAGCTAATCTTTAACATTCCTCTGAACTCTAAAAGTCTTCTGTTTCCGAATACTCACCCTATTTAGATGTATGCCAATTGTTGAGTCATGTGAGGCACACTCTTTCCTTCTAACCTGGTTACAGTAAAATCCAGAAGGGCAAAAAGGTCAGGGTTAAGAAGAACATACTATATGGTATGTTGGCAAAGAGCTCATTTACAAAAGTATGTGATATGTTTGTGACATGTGAAGTATAAAGATGATTTTTTTTCCTCCTTACCATGTGACATTTTAAAATAAGAAACAGTGCTTATAGAACCACCTCCCCAATGCCATATCTGTTCAAAACATTTCTGACCTTTGCAAGTTCAACTCGTGGTATTCTGAATGTGACTTTAAAAGTAAACTAGTAAAGACTACAAAGATATTTACTCATGCAGTTAAAAAGAAAAGCTTCTGAAAAACTGGAAAACAACCAGATAAGCAAACAAAAAATGATAAAGGTCATGTTGACTATAGAACAGATTTCTG
Source organism: Cervus elaphus (assembly GCF_910594005.1). Classification (NCBI taxonomy): domain Eukaryota; kingdom Metazoa; phylum Chordata; class Mammalia; order Artiodactyla; family Cervidae; genus Cervus; species Cervus elaphus. The sequence continues at coordinate 1,190,086 of NC_057831.1, read as the reverse complement.
TTTGATAAGAGAGTTAATTATCCCATATTTCATTTTTAAAAACATAGCAACCTACCATCTTAATTAAATGCTCAAGATGGGAAAAAAGTAAATTTTTTTCTGTTGTTTTCATTCATTTTCTTTGTGACATGAATGTGACAATTTGATGAGAAAAATGTATCCTCTTTATTTATTCCTCTCTACAGTCTGTGCAGGCTGCTGGGGTCTCTTCTATGTTGTAACTCTTGCTTTAGCCACACACAGTTGATGGAGACAGCTAATTAAGTTCACCATTGTCTGAAATTTTCACCATGAGATTACTGCCTGTCACGGCAGTGTCTTCAAGACCAGGTCTATGTTTCTCACACATAGAGTGATTTGCCTTTTCAAATCTTTGAGTCAGTTTCTTGAGATCCAGTAATGAGATTCCAAATTGGGAAAGAAGTCAAGCCTGTTTCATTGTCACCATGCTTATTCAATTTATATGCAGAGTACATCATGCAAAATGCTGGACTGGATTAAGCACAAGCTGGAAAAAAGATTTCAGGGAGAAAGATCAATATCTTCAGATATGCAGATGACCACCCTTATGTCACCACCCTTATGGCAGAAAGCAAAGAAGAATTAAATAGTCACTTGATGAAAGTGAAAGAGGAAAGTGAAAAAGCTGGCTCAAAAGTCAATATTCAAAAAACTAAGATCATGCCATCCGGTCCCAACATTTCATGGCAAATAGATGGGGAAATAATGGAAACAGTGACAGACTATTTTCTTGGACTCCAAAATCACTGCAGATGATGACTGCAGCATGAAATTAAAAGTAACTTGTTCATTGGAAGAATAGACAGCATATTGAAAAGCAGAGACCTTGCTTTACCAACAAAGATCCATGTAGTCAAAGATATGGTTTTTCCAGTAGTCATATATGGATGGGAGAATTGGACCATAAAGAAAGCTGAGCACTGAAGAATTGATGCTTTTGTACTGTGATGTTGGAGAAGACTCTTGAGAGTCCCTTGGACTGCAAGCAGATCAAACTAGTCAATCCTAAAGGAAATCAGTCCTGAATATTCATTGGAGGCATTGATGCTGAAGCTGAAGCTCCAATACTTTGGCCACCTGATATGAAAAACTGACTCATTGGAAAAGCCCCTGATGCTGGGAAAGATAGAAGGCAGGAGGAGAAGGGGACGACAGAGGATGAGAAGGTTGGATGGCATCACTGACTCAATGGACATGAGTTTGAGCAAGTTCTGGGAGTTGGTGATGGACAGGGAAGCCTGGAGTGCTGCAGTCCATGGGGACATGACTGAGCGACTGAACTGAATGAGTACAAAATGAATTTTTCACGTTGCCAACTTACCTTACACATTTTCCTTTCAGCCTAACTATTTTAAAAATAATAATAAAAAAAGAAACTATTCAAAGACGGTCATATTTTCAACAACTGGTTTACCTGCCTCTCAAATTGCAGGACACAAAATGTATTCATACAGTCTTAAATTTAGGAATCCACAACTGTATTGTTCCTTGTTTTTCACAAAAATTCCTCATTATTTTCTGTTCCTCCCTTTCTTTCTAATCCCAGTTTTCTTCACCTCCTCAGCACGTCTGTCATAAATGTTTTCAGTCTGAATCTTGCAAAAATATCACCAGATAAGGCTTCTGCCACAGTTATTCCAAATTTCCTTACCAGGGTCATTATAAATTTGGGTTCAGGTAGCCTTGCTCCAGATTTCAGCCTCTTGGACTTGTGTTAAACTACCTTTTACTGGGGGAGGGGAGAGGAGGGAGGTAGTCATGCATTAACTTCTAACAAAAAAAGTCTTGTGAAAATTTTATCTACATTTATCCAAATGGTAAGTTTACTCTTATACTATTTTTTTAACAATAATTGTTATTCTTATGTGAGTTATAAAAGAAATACCAATGATTACAGAAATAATTCAAATTAGGCCTCACAGATTTTCTCTATAGTCTTTTATTTTAATGCCATATCATAATTAAGCATTATGATTATGTGATTATGATTAATGCCAGATCATAATCACAATGTTTATAATTATTAAACCATGGTTTTAATATTTAAAAGACTGGGCAACTAGGCAAATACTAACATATTGATTTCCTTTCTCTAAAAAAGAACTAAGGGTATGTTTTACTATTTTTATTCTATAACAAAGTTTTAAAATTTTGTTCATTCATTAATTTATTTAAACAGTATTTATAGAAATTGATGGGTTCAGGATAGGTTGCCCCCAAATACATCATTTTGTCTTATTGATTATTTTGATTTAAAGTTACTTGAAGGCGAGGGTGGGATGTTTCAAGAGAACAGCGTCAAAACATGTATATCATCTAGGGTGAAACAGATCACCAGCCCAGGTTGGATGCATGAGACAAGGGCTCGGGCCTGGTGCACTGGGAAGACCCAGAGGGAGCGGGTAGAGAGGGAGGTGGGAGGGGGGATCGGGCTGGGGAATACATGTAAATCCTTGGCTAATTCAAGTCAATGTATGACAAAAACCACTACAATATTGTAAAGTAATTAGCCTCCAACTAATAAAAATAAATGAAAAAAAAAAAAAAGAATTCCAAAAAAAATAAATACATAAATAAATAAATAAATTACACTAAAACCAGAAGGAAAAAAAAAAAATAAATTTAAGCTCTTTAAAAAAAAAATAAATAAATTAAAAAAATAAAATTACTTGAAAAACAGCAAGTGCAAGAAGGATACTCCTCTCTATCCTCTTCAAAGCAAAAATAAAACTCCCGAGTGAAAGCCACCCTCTCTGCATCTGGAAGTAAAGAGACATCTTTATTGCCAGAAACAGGGGATTCAGCACCGAGAGGCTATGTAAACAAAATCTGCTTAGTTTCCCCACTAGCTACTATTCAAAACTAAGTCTCGTTGTCTTTCAATTCTTCACAAATTTATAGCTCCTTTGTCTAAAAGGAATAAAAGCTGCCTGCTTTAGTCATTTCTTTGTCTCATATTTCTATAAACTTCTGTATGTATGAAATTAAAATTTAATTTTCTCCTGTGAATCTGTCTCATGTCAATGTAAATATTAGACCCATCAGAAGACCCTAGAAGGGTAGTGGAAAGTTTTCTTTCCATGGCGAAACAGTACCATGAGCCAGACATTGATCCAAGTGATGAGAAAACCCAGGAAACAACACACCAGGATCCTTGCCTTTCAGATTTTGCATTCTTAGTGTTAGTCACTCAGTTGTGTCCAACTCTTTGTGACCCCATGGACTATAGTCTGCCAGGCCCCTCTATCCATGCAGTTCTCCAGGCAGGAGTACTGGAGTAGGCAGCCATTTCCTTCTCCAGGGGACCTTCCCAACCCAGGAATCAAACCCAGGTCTTCTTCATTGCAGGCAGATTCTTTCCATCTAAGCCACTAGTGAAGCCCCTTATAATCTTATCTAGGAGTAAAGATAGATTTAAAACTCCACAAATGATAGGGACAGAGTAAAGGAACAAATTAGGTAATTAGGTAGTTAATCCCACTAGGTGATTTTAATTAGAGAAAAAAGTATGGGAGGCCATTATATGTTAAAGATCACTCAAGAAAGAAAGTTTCCTGAACTATAAAACCAAGCAAACTTGCTTAGCAATAAAACCATGCAACATGTTTAAGACAGAAAATATACGAGAACTGTTGTACTTGCTTTTTTTCTTTTTTTCCCTCAGTTTATTCAAATCACTAATTATAAAAAATGATACAAGCTTTGAAAAATACAAAATATGTAAAGGACAAAAGGATATCTTCCACCCTCCAAGTCTCATTCTCCAAAAGTAATTATAATTGAATTCTGGGGTATTCTTCCAGAATTTTTCTATACACAAGTACATATACAAAAATATTTTTTAAATACATACATTGTTCTACAACTTTATTAACCCAGTAAAGTGTTATTGACAAACATCCACATCTGTAGAAACAGATCCACTTTGATCTTAAAAGGCATGTGGTATTCTAAAATATGGCTACACCATAATTTAAAAAGTCTTTATTAATGGATATTAAATTCTCTCTTCCCCCTTGTTTTAAATTACCAAAATCCTATGCTAAGTATATTTGTGCAACCATTGTCAATTTTGTCAGAAGCTCCCAAAATAGGGTCAAGGAAACACAGTGCTCAATTTTACTAGGTACTACCAAATTGTGCTTCAAAGGAGCATACCAATTTACAGTCTACAAGTGGATGAGAGCTTTCTAGTTCCCATTTGTGTTTATAAGGAACATAATGGACACTTTTGTAGAGTCATTATGAGAATTAAGTGAAGTAATACATAAGATAAAGTGCTTAAAATCATGCCTGCCATTGCTTAGCTTGTGCTAAGTCACTTCAGTCATGTCCAACTCTATGCAACATTATGAACTTAGCTCTCCAATGTCCTCTGTCCATGAGATTGCCCAGGCAAGAATACTGGAATGGGTTGCCATTTCCTTCTCCAACTCTTGTACTTTCTGGTCAATTTTCCTTTGAACTTAAAACATCTCTAAAAAAGTATTCTACTTATTAATAAAATGAAAAAAAAAAAAAAAGACATGCAACAGAAATATGAGATATTTGTTGTTCAGTCACTCAGTCATGTCCAACTCTTTGCAACACCCCAGACTGCAGTATGCCAGACTTCCCTGTCCCTCACTATCTCCCAGAGTTAGCTCAAACTCTTGTCCATTGAATCAATGATGCCATCCAATCATCTCATCCTCTGTCGCCCCCTTCTCCTTATGTGCTCAATCTTGCCCAGCATCAGGGTCTTTTCCAATGAGTCAGCTCTTTGCATCAGGTAGCCAAAGTATTAGAGCTTCATTTCAGCATCAATCCTTCCAAACAATAAAACAGTGGTGGCATGAGACCACAGTCTCAAACCTGTCAGTTTGACACCTGAGTCTGTCCTTTTACCTGCAGTTCTAACAGAGCTAAGTGGTTTCTCTAAGAAGTACTTGGCTTTCCCCAAAGAACTATTTACATTTTAGCAGATTAGACTAGCTCTTACTGAATTTCCAGGAATCTGCTTAAAGACTTTCTTGGTGACTCAGACAGTAAGGAGTCTGCCCCCAATGCAGGAGACCTGGGTTCGATCCCCGGGTTGGGAAGATTCCCTGGAGGAGGAAATGGCAACCCACTCCAGTATTCTTGCCTGGAGAATCCACTGGACAGAGGAGCCTGGTGGGCTACAGTCCACGGGGTTGCAAAGAGTCGGATACGACTGAGGGACTAAGCACGGTACACATGAGACCCCATCCTTCCTAGTATGTTCAGTAAGTTAATTATTCCTAGGACATGCTTCTTTGTGCACATTAAAAATTAAAACAAGGAAAAAGTTATATTACTCTGAAACCTGAGCTGATTTGCCATTTTTAGTATGTGTTACTGACTTTTTGCTCATTTCCATTGCACCATGACAGGGACAAGAAAACTCCCCTACCTGTCATGGAGGAGGAACTAATGATGAAAACTGATGTCTACTCAGGAATAAGGGAGAAAGTGGCCTTATTCTCCCCACACTTTTCCTTTGATTATAAAACTGTAACCTACTAACTACTTGGGGTGTGTCACTCTCTCATCACCTACTTGTAAGCCTCACAAAGGTCCTATTCTAGTAAATTATTTCTTACCTATCACTTTGCCTCTCATTGATTTTTTTTTTTTTTGTACTGAGTCATAAAGAACCAGAGCTCATTGAAGCCCCCCAGACATGCATTTTAGCAGATTCACAAGTACTTAGGTACTTATGAAGAAAATGGCTTAAACATCCACCTTAGCAGAGATTTGGACTCTTGAAAATAATCCTAAAACAACTAGAAAATATTAGAGTAAGCAGATATCTGTAACAAGTACTGTATCTTAGTTTTGATCTTATGACAATTGCAAAGTTATTGAATAACATCTGCAAGTGATTTCAAAGTAATAAAAACTGCTCTTGTTTAAAGATCTCCCATAAGTAGCTACACTGCCTCCTCAAATTGGCAGTGCAAAAAGCTCTCTGAGGATTACATTATTTTATCATTGAATTTTATAATGGGATAAAAGTCTCTAAAAAAAAGAAATTTATTAATTACAGCCAAATCACTTGTGTAATATCTGTCACTAGTACTTTTATATTGTAAGCAACTGAATCTTAGGAATCTGGTCATTTTAAGGAAAGAGACTCACCTTGAGTGGACTTGCTGTTTTGCTCCTGGGAGAGAGGAAGGAGACCAGAAAATGTGGCAAAAACACATAGCTGAGTGTAGAGGAGACAGTTTAGAATGAAGGATCCTTCACTGAAGGGAAAAAAAAAAATGCACAAAAGTTGTGAGACCTGTGAGTTTCACTTTTATTTGGGCACTTACTGAGACCTCTCGCCCTGGGACAGACTCTCAGAAAGCTTTGAGGAACTACTCCCAAGAGGTAAGGGGAGAGGCCCATACATACGTGATTTTGATGAAGGGGTTTATACAGTTAAGCACACATCTGGGTAGAAAGATTCTGCTAGTCACAAAGAACAGGTTAATGATTTTAGTTCATTTTAGTTCATTCAAAAATCTCAATTAATGATTTCAGTTCATTTATAAGTATGGGGAGAGGCAATAACCCGGGTTTATAACATTTTCTCCTGTAAATACCTGAGGACCTGTTCTGCCAGTTTTTTCAGAGCACAGCATGTCTCATCCTGATCCCTGCCCAGAACACTTTCCAGGGTACATTGTAGGTCAACAACTGTAGTGGCTAGTGACTTAGTCTTTGTAAAACTTTGTGGCAAGTGACATTCTTTAATTGGCAAAGAAGAGCAGAATTTTCCACCCCACAATAGGCTGCTTTTTTTTTAAAGCAGGCATATGAAAATTAAGAAGAAGTTACCATTTTAATAGAGACATTTATATGCATAAGGGAAATTTCTATTTGTAAGGATGTCTTCCTCTTTGTATCAAGAAGAATGGTTTGACTCTAAATCTCTAGAAAGTCTTATCAATGGAGACAGCAACTATTTAAAATTGCTTAACAGTCTAACTCTTTCTACATTTGTTTTTTCTAGTATTCTTTCATAACTGACTCTTCCCTGACTCCCCAACATTTTCTTTTGTATTTAGTTGGAGATGATATTTAAAGCAATGGCTTGGTCCATTTGGGGACATGTGTACAGGAGTATACCTGTTATTATACTTCTGCTTGTTTGTTTTTCTGTTAATCAATCTTTTTATCACAGAGGAGTCTCCGCCAAGGACTAAGAACCCAAGAACCTATTTCCTCCCTCACAAAAACAAGCATGCCAGGTATTCAGTTTAAGTTTTTCTATCCTGCAAAGTAAAGTCCCTTTAATTTCTCAAACATTTATTAATGTCACTACATATTCAGAGATGTATATGTGTGTTATATGTATGAATGCATGAAAAAGGCTGAGTTTCATGTTTAGTTTATCTGGATCTATTCTAGCTTTTAAGAATTTAAGGTACACAAAGAATAGTTAAAGAGAATAAAAATAGTAGGTAATATCTGTTGAGAACCTGTATTATCATTTAATCCTCAGAATAAGGTCAGTTGTTTTGTAGCTATTTTGCAGACAAGAAAACTAAGATTTAGAAAGATTAAATACATGCGTGCTAAGTCACTTCAGCTGTGTCCAACTCTGTGACCCTATGCATTGTAGGCTGCCAGGCTCTTCTGTCCATGGGATTCTCCAGGCAAGGATACTGGAGTGGATTGCCATATCTCCTCCAGGGGATCTTCTCCACCTAGAGATCAAATCCACTTCTCTTACCTCTCATGCATTGGTAGGCAGGTACTTTACCATATCATCATAAAGTTTCAATAATATCACACAAACAGGAAGAGGCAAGGAGTAATTTATCTCATCTGGGCTCCAAAATCTTTGCATGTAACTTTACTGAGCCTGAGCAAGAAGATATTGGTAAAAACATAATAGTTTTTCTAGAGCTGCTATAATATTTTAATTATGTAAATGGTGATCAATAAACAAAAGAAACCAATCTTCTCTCCTATTTAGAGCTAGGTCCAGGAAAAATTAGTGAGCATTTTGGGGAGGACTTTCATCTCCATTTCATCAACTAGATGTGTCCAACAATGGGATTTCTGGTGTCAAGAATGAAATCTCCTTCTCTCCTCTTAGGTTCTTTCTGCTGATCCAAGATTTAATTGACATGAGACAGTTTAATAGGATAAAATTAAACAAAAGTTTAGTAACATGTCTAATAGAGAGACCCAGGAAAACTGAGAAACTCACCAAGATGGCCAAAGTCCTTTCCTTAGTAAACACGATCTTTGGCTAAAGACAAAGAGAATGTTGGGGGTAGTGGTTTGTAACTTCAAGGGGGAAGCAATGCTGGTCCAGATAGCTCTATTCTGGGAAAAGAATGTTTGGCTAAGTTCTTTAGGTCTTTTGATGTCGTGGGGTAGGAGGTTGGTGATTTCCAGGCTCCACAGAGTCCAAGATTTCATCAATTGAAAGATTTCTATGCAAAGTAAATTTTTATCTTTTTGTTTTCTCAGGTTCTGTGGATACAACTAGAGTTCTTAGATTATTAAACATTACATGGCAACCAAAATTTTGACATCTGAATTTTCTCTAAGTTGCAAATGGGGTTACTGAAATTATATTTGATCATTCTAAATCCAGCAAGAATAAATAAATAAATAAATAAATAAATAAATAAATCCAGCAAGAAACAGTTTCTGATAGATAGTATACTCAAATATTTTTTCACATAAAATATGGCTAAGCAAGATCATCCCATCCCTGAATGTGTTCAGCTTTGCATCTGTTCTCAGAATTTCAGAAAATTTTCCCTATAATATTTGGAGAAGAATCAAATAATCAATAGAAATTTTATAGGTCTTTATGATAATAGAATTCTTCTAAAGTAACCATGATCTGTGCAAATGAAGGTGACCTTAAAATTAATGAAGCATAGAACATCTCCTGGAAGAAATCCTAGTTTCTCTTGGATTGTTGTAGAGAAGCATAAAGTTTTGCTCAACCATAAAATAATTATGCATAGATCAAACCTATTCAGACATTCTTCTCAATCAAAAATAAATAAATAAGGAGAAATTTCAGGATCATTAGAAGTATCAAGAAGGGGTATAAGGCCATGATTTACTTTATAATATATTTTTTTCATCTTTTCCAGTCATTTCTGGATCAAGAAAATTCATATACTAAAGGCTCTTCTGTACCTCTTTATGGTCAAGCAACCATCAGATTGTATCCATATATGTGTAGATGTTCATACATATGGTTATTCCTTGCAAGGAATTTTTTCTTAATGCAGATTCCACTAACATTTAATGCATTTTTCTAAATTTTGCCTTTTAAAATCAGGTCATAAATCTCATTGATAGAGACAGAATTGAGGTCACTCTTGCTTCTCTAAGGGTAAGCTAAAACTGTTCTTCATGGCTTGTTCATGAGAACTCTGAAATAAAATCACCATCTTTCTAGGATACAGGCATTTTCGGCATAAACACTTACTATTTCACCACAAGGAAGGATACAAACTTGGGAATATTATGCTTTTTGCTAAACATAGTAAATTCTTAATGGCCTACTGCATTTTAAAAATACAGTCTTCATACATTATTTTCTGTAGGTTACTCGTTCAGAAACTTTTGTAAATATTCAAAAAAATTGTTGTCAGAAATCAACTGAATCAAAGGAAATTTCTGCTTAATGGGGAAAATTGAATAGCCCATGAGTGGTTTATTCATTTTTTACTAGAGTGCTTTTGTTGTTGTTCATTCACTTAGTTGTGTTCGACTCTTTGCAACCCCATGAACTGAACACACCAGGCTTCCCTGTCCTTCGCCATCTCCTAGAGTTTGCTCAGATTCATGCCCATTGAGCCGGTGATGCCATCCAACCATGTTGTCCTCTGTCATTTCATTCTCCTCCTGCCTTCACTCCTTCCCAGGATCAGGGTCTTTTCCAATGAGTCAGTTCTTCGCAGCAGGTGGCCAAAGTCTTGGAGTTTCAGCTTCAGCATCAGTTCTTCCAATGAATATTCAGGATTGATTTTCTTTAGGATTGACTGGTTTGATCTCTTTGCAGTCCAATGGACTTTCAAGAGTTTTCTATAACACCACAGTTTGAAAAGCATCAATTCTTTGGTCCTCAGCCTTCTTCAGGGTTCAACTCTCACATCTGTACATGACTGCTGGAAAAATCATAGCTTTGACTATACAGGCCTCTGTTGGCAAAGTAATGTCTCTGCTTTTTATTACACTGCCTAGGTTGGTCATAGCTTTTCTTCCAAGGAGCAAGTATCTTTTAATTTCATGGCTGCAGTCACCATCTGCAGTAATTTTGGAGCCCAAGAAAATAAAGTTTATCACTGGTTCCATTGCTTCCCCATCTATTTGCCATGTTCTTCATTTTTTGAATGTTGAGTTTTAAGCCAACTTTTTCACTCTCCTCTTTCAACTTCATCAAGTGGCTCTTTAGTTCCTCTTCACTTTCTGACTATAGTACTAACAGAAAAGAAAACCAGCTTCATTATCACTGGAATTTTCATAGAATTATTGCAGTGTTTTTCAGCTGATATTTTAGTTTGTGGACCTCAAACCTTCTGGTGTTGATTTAGCCATATATCTAACATTTAAAATATGTTAAGCATTTTAATAAATATTTGCAAATATTTAATTAATAAATATATACAAATATCACATATTTAGCACATTCTATCTGCTACAGTAGTCTAAGGGACTAAAATAAATCACGGAGTCAACCTTCAAGACTCTCTAGGAAAAAGATAGTTGTATTATTTGGACCAACTTTACAAATGAGAAAAACAGGGCATTGTTAAGCTCTGAACTCACTGAAAGTCACACAGTTAGAAAATAACAGAACACTTGTAGCCATATACAAATACTTTCATACTACTTTTTCTAGTAAGTTACAAATTTTAAAACCAATTCCCCAATCACAAGTAAGAAAAAAATCAGTTATCAATAGAAATGAATAATGATATATATTACATTTTTTGACAAGACTAATTATTTAGACCACATAGTCACAAGGAAAATACTTATATCAATCAGTTTTTAAACATAGGGTTCAAAAGTGTGTGTACAATACAATTATAACTATGCAAAGCAGATATTTATATGGAAAATAACTAGAATATCAATAAGCAAAGTCATATGGATAACATTAATTTAATGATTTTGGTTTCTGAACTTCTCTTAAAGTTGTCCCTGCATATTTTACACAATGAAAATTACTCAAGTTAAAATTAGTCAAATGCACCCCTAGAAATGAAATATTAAGTGTAAATATAACAAAATATGTACAAGAGCTATATGAAGAAAATTACAAAAAGTTGATGAAAGAAATAAAAGAAAAACTAAGTAAAAGAAGAGATGCTCCATGTTCTTACATGAGAAGACTGAATGCTGTCAAGATGTCAGTTCTTCCCAACTGTCGGTCTATAGTTTCAATGCAATCTCAATCAAATCTCATTATATTATTTTGTGGCTATCAACAAACTGATACTAAGATTTATATGGAGATACAAAAGGCCCAGAATAGTCCACACACTACTGAAAGAAAACAAAGTAAGAGGAATTATATTACCTAACTTTTAGCACTTATTTTAAAATTATAGTAATATTCAGGACGTGGTATTGGTGAAATAATGCAATAGATCAGAATGGAGAGTCCAGAAGTAGACCTACATATGTATAGTCAATTGATCTTTGACAAAGGCTAAGGCTATACAATGGATAAAACATGATCGTTTTAACAAATACTGCCGGAACTGGATGTGTGCATGTCCAGTCATATCCAATTCTTTGCGACCCCATGGGCTGCAGCCCACTAGCCTGCCAGGGTGCCTCTGTTCATGGAATTTCCCAGGTAAGAATACCGGAATGGGTTGCCATTTCCTTCTACAGGGGGATTTTTCTAGCCCAGGGATTGACCTGTGTCTCCTACATTGACAACTGAATTTTTTCACACTGAGCCACATGGAAAGCCCCACTGGAACTGGATATATGCATACAGTTAAACAAACAAACAAAAAAGGAATCTAACCATCACCATTATGTTTAAAATTAATTTAAAGTGGATCACAGACCTAAATGCAAAATACAAAACTATAAGATTACTAGATGATAAACCAAAATAATCATGGTATGGCAATGATTTTTCAGATATAGCACCAAAGCATAAGCTATGAAATAACGAATTGATAAGCTGCACTTTATAAAAACTAAAAATTCATATTTTAAGAAAGACATTGTCAAAAGGACAACAAAACAAATAACATGTTGGGAGAAAATATTTGCAAAAGACATATCTGATAAAGAACTTAACTAAAATATAAAAAGAACTCTTAAAACAACAGAATGCAAACAACCCAATTTAAAAAGTGGGCAAAATTCCTGAACAGAGGTGTAACAAGGAAGATATACAGGTGCAAATAAGTGCATGAAAAGATGCTGCACATCAAATGGCATCAGGGAAATTCAAATTAAAGCAATGAGATGCCATTACACACATAGTAGAATGCCCAAAATCAGAACACTGAAGACATCAAACACGGGCAAGTGGAGCAACAGTGACTGCCATTCATTTCTGGTGGGAATGTAAAATGTAACAACAACTTAGGAAGCAATTTTGGTGATTTCTTACAAAATTGAACACAGTATTATCTATTACCATATAATCCAAAAATTTCATTCCTTTCTATTTACCCAAAAGAGCTGAAAATGTACATTAGCACAACGTCCTGCATATTGATGTTTATAGCAGCTTTATTCATAATTGGCAGAACTTGTAAGTAACAAAGATGCTCTTTAGTAGGTAAATGAATAAATTACAGTCCATATAGACAATAGAATATTATTCAGTGCTAAAAAGAAATGAATTATCATGACATAAAAAGAGATGGAGAAGCCTCAAATGCATATTACTTTAAATGATAAAAGCCAATTTGAGAAGGCTATACACTGTATGATTCCAAAATATATGGCATTCTGGAAGAGGAAAACTATGAAGACAGTTAAAAGATTAGTAGTTGCCAGGTATTAGGGGAGAAGGAGGAATTTAAAAAAGCACAGACAGATTTCAGGACATTAGAGCTACTCTATATGACACTATAAAGGTAAATATATGTCCATATAAATTTGTCAAAACCCATAGAATGTAAAAGACCAAAAGCAAATCTCATTTCAACTGTGGACTCTGGGTGACATAGACAAAAAAAATGCATAATGTGAGAGCTGAGGGTTTTGTGTTGGTGTTCAGTTGCTCAGTCCTGTCCAGCTCTTTGAGACCCAACGGGCTGCAGCACACCAGCCTTCCCTATCACTCATTATCTCCCAGAATTTGCTCAAACTCATGTCCAATGAGTCAGTGATGCCATCCAACCATTTAATCCTCTGTCGCCCCCTTCTCCTCTTGCCCTCAATTTTTCCTAGGATCAGTGTGTTTTCCAATGAGTTAGTTTTTTGAATCAAGTGGCCAAAGTATTTGGAACTTCAGCCTCAGTGTCAGTCCTTTCAATGACTATTCAGGGTTGATTTCCTTTAGGATTGACTGATTTGAGCTCCTTACTAACCAAGAGACTCTCAAGCATCTTCTCCAGCACCACAGTTTGAAAGCCCCAGTTCCTCACTGTTCAATCTTTTTTACGGATGAACTTTCACATCTGTACATGACTACTGGAAAAACAGCACCTTTGACTACATGGACCTTTAATGGGAAAGCGATGTTTCTGCTTTTTAATATGCTGTCTATGTTTGTCATAGCTTTTCTTCCAAGGATCAAATGTCTTCTAATTTCATGGCTGCAATCAATGTCTGCAGTAGTTTTGGATCCCAAGAAAATAAAGTCCATCACTATTTCCCTATCTGTTTGTCCTGATGTGATGAAACCAGCTACCATGAATTTAGTTTTTTGAGTGTTGAATTTTAAGCCAGCTTTTTCACTTTCCTTTTTCACCTTCATCAGCAGGCTGTTTACTTTCTCTTTGTTTTCTGCCATTAAGTGGTATCATCTGCGTATATGAGGTTATGGGTATTTCTCCCAGCTATCTTGATACCAGACTATGGTTCATCCAGTCTGGCATTTCATATGATGTACTCTGAACATAAGTTAAATAAGCAGTGTGACAATATACAGCCTTGACGTACTCCTTTCCCAATTTTGAACCAGTCTGCTGTTCCATATCTGGTTCTAATTGTTGTTTCTTGAACTGCATATAGGTTTCTCAGGAGGCAGGTAAGATGTCTAGTATTCCCATCTCTTTGGGAATTTTGTTCACAGTTTGTTGTGACCCACACAGTCAAAGGCTTTAGACTAGTCAAAGGAGCAGAAGTAGATGATTTCTGAAATGCCCTTGAGTTTTCTATGATCCAATGAATGTTGGCAATTTAATCTCTGATTTCTCTCCCTTTTCTAAATCTGGCTTGTACATCTAGAAGTTCGTAGTTCATATACTGTTGAAGCCTAGTTTGAGGAATTTGAGCATTGCTTTGCTAGCATGTGAAATGATCACAATATGTGATAGTTTGAAGATTCTTTGACATTACCTTTCTCTGGGATTGGAATGAAAACTGATGACTTTCAGTCCTGTGGCCACTGCTGAGTTTCCAGTTATGCTGGCATACTGAATCAGCACTTTGAAAGCATCATCTTTTAGAATTTAAAATAGCTCAGCTGGAATTCTATCGCCTCCACTGTTTTTTTTTTTTTTTTTTTTCTTTCTTTTTCTTTTTTTTTTCATAATAATGCTTCCTAGGGCCCACTTGACTTCACAATCCAGGATGTCTGACTCTAGGTGAGTGATCAAACTATCGTGGTTATCCAGATCATTAAGACATTTTTTGAACAGTTCTCTGTATTTTTGCCACCTCTTCTTAATCCCTTCTGCTTCTGTTATGTCCTTGCCATTTCTGTTTTTTACTGTGCCCATCTTTTCATGAAATGTTCCCTTGGTATAACCAATTTTCTTGAAGAGGTCTATAGTCTTTGCCACTCTATTGTTTTCCTCTATTTCTTTACATTATTCACTTAAGAAGGCTTTCTTATTTCTCATTATTATATGATCACATGTACCACAGCCTTGTCTAACTCAGTGAAACCATGAGACATGCTGTGTAAGACCACCCAAGACAGATGGGTCATGGTGGAGAATTCTGACAAAATGTGGTCCACTGGAGAAAGGAATGGCATACCACTTCAGTATTCTTGCCTTGAGAACCTCATGAACAGTATGAAAAGGCAAAAAGATAGGACACTGAAAGATGAACCCCACAGGTCGGTAGGTGTCCAGTATGCTACTGGAGATCAGTGGAGAAATAACTACAGAAAGAATGAAGAGAGAGAGCCAAAGCAACAACACCACCCAATTGTGGATGTGACTGGTGATAGAAGCAAGGTCCAATGCTGTGAAGAGCAATATCGCATTGGAATATTAGGTCCATGAATCAAGGCAAATTGGAAGTAGTCAAACAGGAGATGATAAGAGTTAACATCAACATTATAGGAAATCACTGAACCAAAATGGACTGGAATGGGTGAATTTAACTCAGATGACCATTAAATTGACTACTGTGAGCACAAATCCCTTAGAAGCAATAGAGTAGCCCTCATAGTCAACAAGAGAGTCTGAAATGCAGTACTTGGATGCAATCTCAAAAATGACAAAATGATCTCTGTTTGTTTCCAAAGCAAATCATCCAAGATCACAGAATTCCAGGTCTATGACCTGACCAATAATGCTGAAGAAGCTGAAACTGAATGGTTCTGTGAAGGCCTACAAGACCTTATAGAACCAATACCCAAAAAAGATGTCCTTTTCATTAAAGGGGACTGGAATGTAAAAGTAGGAAGTGAAGAAGCACTTTGCAAAAAAGCAAAATGGCTGTCTGAGGAGGCCTTACAAATAGCTGGAAAAGAAGAGAAGCGAAAAGGAAAGATATGCCCATTTGAATGCAGAGTTCCAAAGAATAGCAAGGAGAGATAAGAAATCCTTCCTCAGTGATCAATGCAAAGAAATAGAGGAAAACAATAGAATGGGAAAGAATAGAGATCTCTTCAAGAATATTAGACATACCAAGAGAACATTTCATGCAAACATGGGCTCAATAAAGGACAGAAATGGTATGGACCTGACAGAAGCAGAAGATATTAAGAAGAGGTGGCAAGAATACATAGAAGAACTATACAGAAAAGATCTTCATGACCCAGATAATCACGATGGTGTGATCACTCACCTAGAGCCAGACATCCTGGAATGGGAAGTCAAGTAGGCCTTAGGAAGCATCACTACAACAAAGCTAGCGGAGGTGATGGAATTCCAGTTGAGCTGTTTCAAATCCTAAAGGATGATGCTGTGAAAGTGCTACACTTAATATGTCAGCAAATTTGGAAAACTCAACAATGGCCACAGGAATGGAAAAGGTCAGTTTCATTCCAATCTGAAGGAAAGGCAATGCAAAAGAATGCTCAAACAACCACACAATTGCACTCATCTCACACGTTAGTAAAGTAATGTTCAAAATTCTCCAAGCCAAGCTTCAGCAATATGTAAACTGTGAACTTCCAGATGTTCAAGCTTGTTTTAGAAAAGGCAGAGGAACCAGAGATCAAATTGCCAACATCTGATGGATCATCAAAAAAACAAGAGTTCCAGAAAAAAAATCTGCTTCTGTTTTATTGACTATGCCAAAGCCTTTGATGGTGTGGATCACAATAAATTATGGAAAATCCTGAAAGAGATGGAAATACCAGACCACCTGACCTGCCTCTTGAGAAACATGTATGCAGGTCAGGAAGCAACAGTTAGAACTGGGCATAGAACAACAGACTGGTTCCAAATAGGAAAAGGAGTATGTCAAGGCTGTATATTGTCACCCTGCTTATTTAACTTATATGAAGAAACACCTGGAGTGACAGGGAAATTTGGCCTTGGAGTACACAATGAAGGAGGGCAAAGGCTAACAGAGTTTTTCCGAGAGAATGCACTGGTCATAGCAAACACCCTCTTCCAACAACACAAGAGAAGACTACACGTGGACATCACAAGATGGCCAATACCAAAATCAGGTTGATTATATTCTTTGTAGCCAAAGATGGAGAAGCTCTATACAGTCAGCAAAACTAAGACAGGGAGCTGACTGTGGCTCAGACCATGAACTCCTTATTGCTAAATTCAGACTTAAATTGAAGAAAATAAGGAAAACTTCTAAACCATTCAAGTATGACCTAAATTAAATCCCTTATGATTATACAGTGTAAGTGCCAAATAGATTGAAAGGATTAGATCTGATAGACAGAGTGCCTGAAGAACTATGGATGGAGGTTCATGATGTACAGGAGACAGGGATCAAGATCATCCCCAAGAAAAAGAAATGCAAAAAACAAAATGGTTGTCTGAGGAAGCCTTACAAATAGCTGTGAAAAGAAGTGAAAAGCAAAGGAGAAAAGGAAAGATATACCCATTTGAATGCAGAGTTCCAAAGAATAGGAAGGAGAGATAAGAAATCCTTCCTCAGTGATCAATGCAAAGAAATAGAAGAAAAGAATAGAATGGAAAAGAATAGAGATCTCTTCAAGAATATTAGACATACCAAGGGAACATTTCATCCAAAGATGGGCTCAATAAAGGATGGAAATTGTATGGACCTAACAAAAGCAGAAGATATTAAGAAGAGGTGACAGGAATACACAGAAGAACTACACAAAAAAGATCTTCATGACCCAGATAATCACGGTAGTATGATCACCAACCTAGAGTCAGACATCCTAGAATGTGAAGTCAAGTAGAACTTAGGAAGCATCACTACAACAAAGCTAGTGGAGGTGATGGAATTCCAGTTGAGCTATTTCAAATTCTAAAAGATGATGCTATGAAAGTGCTGCACTCAATATGCCAGCAAATTTGGAAAACTCAGCAGTGGCCACAGGACTGGAAAAGATCAGTTCTTTCCAATCTCAAAGAAGGGCAATGCCAAAAAATGCTCAAAATACCACACAATCACACTCATCTTACACGCTAGTAAAGTAATTGCACTCATCTCACACGCTAGTAAAGTAATGCTTAAAATTCTCCAATCTAAGCTTCAATAATATGTGAACTGTGAACTTCACAAGCTGGATTTAGAAAAGGCAGAGGAATCAGAGATCAAATTGCCAACATCTGGATCATCGAAAAAGCAAGAGAGTTCCAGAAAAACATCTATTTCTGCTTTATTGACTATGCCAAAGCCTTGGACTGTGAGGATCACAGCAAACTCTGGAAAATTCTTAAACATATGGTAATACCAGACCACCTGACCTGCCCCTTAGGAAATATGCATGCACATAGTGAAGCAACAGTCTGAACTGGACATGGAACAACAGACTGGTTCCAAATAGGAAAAGGCTTACTTCAAGGCTGTATTTTGTCATCCTGCTTATTTAACTTATATGCAGAGTACATCATGGGAAATGCTGTGCTGGATGAAGCACAAGCTGTAATCAAGATTGCAGGGAGAAATATCAATAACCTCAGATATACAGATGACACCACTCTTATGGCAGAAAGTGAAGAAGAACTAAGGAGCCTCGTGATGAAAATGAAAGAGGACAGTGAAAAAGTTGGTTTAAAACTCAACATTCAGAAAACTAAGATCATGGCATCTGGTTCCATCAATTCATGGCAAATAGATGGGGAAACAGTGGAAACAGTGAGACTTTATTTTGGGGAGCTCCAAAATCACTGCAGATGGTGACTGCAGCCATGAAATTAAAAGACGCTTGCTCCTTGGAAGAAAAGTTATGACCAACATAGACAGCATATTAAAAAGCAAAGACATTACTTTGCTAACTTAGGTCCATCTAGTCAAAGCTATGGTTTTTCCAGGAGTCTTGTATGGATATGAAAGTTGGACTATAGAGAAAACTGAGCACTAAAGAATTGATGCTTTTGAACTGTGGTGTTGGAGAAGACTCTTGAGAGTCCCTTGGACTGCAAGGAGATCCAACCAGTCCATCTGAAAGGAAATCAGTCCCTAATATTCATTAGAGGGACTGATGCTGAAGCTGAAATTCCAATACTTTGGCCACCTGGCCACCTGAGGTGAAGAACTGACTCATTGGAAAAGACCGTGATGCTGGGAAAGATTCAAGGCAGGAGAAGGGAACAACAGAGGAAGAGATGGTTGAATGGCATCACTGATTCAGTGGGCATGAGTTTGGGTAAACTTTGGGAGTTGGTGGTGAACAATGAGGCCTGTCATGCTGCAGTCCATGGGGTCACAAAGAGTCAGACACAACTGAGTGACTGAACTGAACTGAACTGATTCTTTGGAACTCTGCATTCAGTTGGGTATATCTTCCACTTTCTCCTTTTCCTTTCACCTGTCTTCTTTTCTTAGTTATTTGTAAGGCCTCTTCAGACAATCACTTTTCCTTCTTATTTATTTTTCTTGAGGATGGTTTTGGTCACCACCTCTGGTACAATGTCAGGAACCTCTGAGGTAGAAATTACTAGGCAGTCAGTGTAGGATTCTGAGACCTTGATCTTGTTTTTAGCAAACATCCCACTCCATTGTCCTGTGTTCCTGGAATGTGTCTTTAGTCTGATAAATTATCAGCAGTCAGATCCAGGGAAGAGCAGTAATTAAATTCTGTTCCATATGCTTGAGGGAAAAACAACTGGTGATCATTAATCTTAAGCCCACCCTCTTGTCTATGGTAAAATATCCAGAGGGCATGAAAAAGGGTGGTGATTTAATCCAAGGATCAAGAGAAGCCATAAAGGTATGAAGTATCTTGACCTTTAAATTGACTGATTAGAAATAATGTGACTTAAGGAAGGATATAAAAGCTGCTGTAAGTCCCACCTTGGAGGGACTCTTTACTCAGTGTCTATACTGAGAGCTTTGCACTTTCCCCCTCTTTATTAAATCTTATTCGCTTGCTCCTATGGGTGTTTGCACGTTTTGTGTATTCCATTCTTTGGCTCCATGGACAAGAACTCGGATTCTCATCTCATCTTGTGGGGGCTTGTCCGGGTTTCCTCAATGCCTATTCAAAGTAAGCACGGACATTCACTCTCAACTCTGTCATTCACTTCTCTTTACCTAATCTCATTGCATGTTCTCTTGGGTCACTGTTTGTTTCACAAGCCTGCACGAGTTCTGAAGACAGACAGAGTTAGTAGACAGTGGCCATTGGCCATCCGATTGACCTGGAGGTGCTGAGCAAAACCTCTGCTAGCCTGCTACCTCAGTGAGAACTGCAGGACATCTACCATTTCTCTTTCCTAATATTTAGAGCTCATGCGATTTTTCACTTAAGGTAGGATCATTTCAGAGTGTGTGTAAATACCCCTAACCTTGTGCAGTTCAAGCATACACAGTGTTCAGGAGCATAGGAAGTCCACCAACTTAGGCTCTCACTCTATCTCTCTCTAGGTGAAAGGGAAGATAGAAACAGGAAGACAAAGGCCCAGGGCACCCAGATAAAGGCAGTCAAGCCAGGGTGCACTCCAAAGTTGAGGGATGCATACGTTATTGGTGTTTCTTTGCTCCCACTCCACAAGGAGGGGGCACACTTTACCGGAGGAACCAGAGAAAAGACAAAAAGCTATAGACACTGGTTTTCTCTCTTTCAGATGGGAACAACCTCTTTGACCCCATCACCAGCTCAAAGTGGATGCCTTTGGTGTGTATACTGAAGAACTGGAAGAAGTTTGACCCTTAGACCATGTGTGTCTGAGTGTTTGTGGAATCCATTCTTCAGCTCCACAGACAAGAACTTGGATATCCATCTCACCTCCACCTGTAGTTCTTCAGGCACTCTGTCTATCAGATATAATCCCTTGAATCTATTTGTCACTTCCACTGTATAATCATAAGGGATTTTATTTAGGTCATACCTGAATGGTCTGGAGGCTTTCCCTACTTTCTTCAATTTAAGTCTGAATTTTGCAATGAGTTCATGATCTGAGCCACAGTCAGCTTCAGGTCTTGTTTTTGCTGACTGCATATAACTTTCTATCTCTAGCTGCAAAGAATATAATCAATCTGATTTTGTTACTGACTGACTGGTGATGTTCACATGTAGAGTCATCTCTTGTGTTGTTGGGAGAGGGTGTTTGCTATGACCAGTGCATTCTCTTGGCAAAACTCTGTAAGCCTTTGTTCTGGTTAATCTTGTACTCTAAGGACAAAGTTACCTGTCATTCCAGGTATCTCTTGACATCCTACTTTTACATTTCAGTCCCCTATGATTAAAAAAAAAAAAACAAACAAACAACAACAAAAAAACACACACACACACAAGAAAAAAAAAAATTTTTTTGGTGTTAGTTCTAGAAGGTCTTGCAGGTCTCCTTAAACTTGTCAGCTTCAGCTGCATTAGTGATTGGGACATAGACTTGGATTATTATGATACTGAATGGTTTGCCTTGGAAAAGAACCAAAATAATTCTACATTTTTGAGACTGCACCCAAGTATTGCATTTTGGACTCTTTTATTGACTATGAGGACTGCTCCATTTATTCTAAGGGATTCTTGTCCACAATATTAGCTATAATGGTCATCTGAATTAAATTTGCCCATTCCCATCCATTTTAGTTTACTGATTCCTAAAATGTCAATGTTCATTCTTGACATCTCCTGTTTGACCACTTCTAATTTCCCTTGATTCATGAACTTAACATTCCAGGTTCCTATGCAATATTGTTCTCTATATGTCAGACTTTACTTCCACCATCTGACATATCCACAACTGGATGTCATTTCCGCTTTTGTTTGGGCAAAATGGCCAGGAGATAGTGCCTCAGATAGCTTTGAGAGACTGCTCCAGAGAGGCAGTGAAAGAAGATCAATACATAAGATTTTGGTGAATGGAGAGTTCAACGCAATCAAGCACTTACTTTACAAAAAGTTTTCTGCTAGTCAGGAGGAACAGATGTCACTGTGAAGGGACTTAGTGATTGTCTAGATATGAAGAGATACAAGTACTAAAATCATGCAATCAGTTCCTGAAAATATTCCACTTTCTAAAGACCTGTTCCACCAGTTTCCCTGGCGCACAGAGTGTCTCAGTCTCCACCCTCAATTATCTTTAGAGAGTGTTGAAGTTCAGCAGCTGCTGGAGCACCGGGATAAATCTTTGCAGAGGCAGTTGGCAGATGCCTTTTTTCTTGGTGTTCAGTACCTGGCAAATGCTTCTGGCGAGTGCCAATTTGTAGTTGACAGGCAAGTGCCAATTTGTAATCGGCAGTGATAATGATTTGTCATTGTAAGTTTATCAATTGTAATCAGTATATTACTCTAGTAGACAATGGGATATAGAGTGAACTCTGATCTCTAGGCCCCGCAGAGTTTCTCCCACCACACCCAACCCATCTTCTTTGCAGGTATCTCTAGAGATGAACTCTGGGATGAAAGGGGATCCTGGAAGAGAACAATGGCGGTTCAAGTCACTCCATGAAAGAGGCTTCTCACTGTGTAATTTTACACTTATGGAACTTTTCAGCTACAAGTGCATTTGCCATCTGCATCTGTGGAGATGGAAACGTCTGCTGCTGCAGCTGTTGACCTTCAACACGCCCTGAAGGGAGTTCAGGGTGAAGTATGAGGCACTTTGTGCTCCAGGAAAACTGGTGGAACAGTGCTTTAGACAGATATTTTCAGGAACTGATTTCATAATCTTTGCAACTCCAAACATCTAGAAAAACACTAAATCCCTTCATGGTGACATTGGCTCCTCTTGACTAGCAGAAAAGCTTTTGTAAGATAAATTGCTTGAACTCCCCGTTCACCAAAATGATATATATTGATCTCCCCCCACTATCTCTTTGAAGCAGTTGCTCGGAGCTGTCTGAGATATTGTATCCCGGGCTTCATTTTCTTCATTTCCAGAGGATCTTCATGTTCTTCTCCTAGGTACCTTCATTACCTTCTCCAGGGGTTCAGGGATCAAACCCATGTCTCCTGCAAGCCTCCTGCATTGCAAGCAGGCCCTTTACCACTGAGCCACTGGGGACTTCCGTAGTGGCTCAGATAGTAAAGCGTCTGCCTACAATGTGGAAGACCTGAGTTTGATCCCTGGGTTGGGAAGATCCCCTGGAGAAGGAAATGGCAACCCACTCCAATATTCTTGCTTGGAAAATCCCATGGATGGAGGAGCCTGGTAGGCTATAGTCCACAGGGTTGCAAAGAGATGGACACAACTGAGCAACTTCACTTCACCGGGGAAGAGTATATCACACAAAATGTCAGGCTGAATGAAGCACAAGCTAGAATCAAGGTTGCCAGAAGAAATATCAATAACTTCAGACATGCAGATGATACCTCATTTGCAGAAAGCGAAATGAAACTAAAGAGCCTCTGAATGAAAGTGAAAGAGGAGAATGAAAAAGTTGGCTTAAAACTCAACATTAAAAAACCTACAACCATGGCATCTGGTCCCATCACTTCATGGCAAATAGATGGGGAAAAAAGTGGAAACAGTGATACACTGCAAACAGTGACTGCAGCTATGAAATTTAAAATAAGCTTGCTCCTTGGAAGAAAAGCTATGACAAACATAGACAGCGTATTGAAAAGCAGAGACATCACTTTGTTGACAAAGGTCCATCTAATCAAAGCTATGATTACCAATAGTCATGTATGGATGTGAGAGTTGGACTATAAAGAAAGTTGAGCACTGAAGAATTGATGCTTTCAAACTGTGGTGTTGGAGAAGACTCTTGAGAGTCCCGCGGGCTGCACAGAGATCAAACCAGTCAATCCTGAAGGAAATCAACCCTGAATATTCATTGGAAGGACTGATGATGAAGTTCCAATATTTTGGCCTCCTGACACAAAGAGCCAACTCATTAGAAAAGACCCTGATTCTGGGAAAGATTGATGGCAAGAGGAGAAGGAGGTGACAGAAGATGAAATGGTTAAACAGGATCATTAACTCAATAGACATGAGTTTGAGCAAACACTGAAAGATAGTGAAGGACAGGGAAGCCTGTCATGCTGCAGTTCATGAGGTCAAAGAGTTGGACACAACTGAACAACTGAACAACAACAAGTGTTCAGATATGTGGGAAAACCGTTTTCTGTATATTTCTGTAAAGGTGTTTTTAGATGCAAGTATCATTTAAAACTTGGTGGCTCAGAGATAGAGATAGAGAATCCTCCTGCAATATATGAGACCTGGGTTCAATCCCTGGGTTGGGAAGATCTCCTGGAGAAGGAGACAGCTACCCACTACAGCATTCTGGCTTGGAGAACTCCATGGACTGCATAGTCCATGGGGTCCCAGAGCCAGATATGCCTGAATGACTTTCACTCATTTAAATAAGTGAACTTTGAGGAAAGCAGATTGTTTTTATACCCCCATTATGGGGCTTCCCTGTTGACTCAATAGTGAAGAATCCTCCTGCCAATGCAGGACATGTGGGTTCGATTCCTGGGTTGAGAAGATCCCCTGGAGAAGGAAATGACAACCCACTCCAGTATTTTTTCTTAGAAATCCCATGGACAGAGGAACCTGGCAGGCTATAGTCCATGGAGTTGCAAAAGAATCAGACAGAGTTTAGCAACTAAACAACAAATATTCCATTTTATATATGCCATATCTTCTTTATCCATTAATCATCCACAGATGAATTTTTAAGTTGTTTCCTTGTCTTGGCTATTATGAATAGTGCTCCTGTGAACATTGGAGGTGTATCTTTTTGAATTATGGTTTTTTTTCCAGATATATGCTCAGGAGTGAAGTTGCTAGATCATAAGGCAACTCTATTCTTTGTTTTCTAAGGAAATTCCATCCTGTTCTCCATAGTGACTCCACCAATTAATACTCCCAGTAACAATGTAGGAGGGTTCCACCTTCTCTACATCCCCTCCAGCATGTGTTATTTGTAGACATTTTAGTGATGGCCATTCTGACTGGTGTGAAGTAGTACCTCATTTTAGCTTTGATTAGTATTTCTCTAATAGTGATGCTGAACAGCTTTACATGTGCCTTTTGGCCATCTCTGCATCTTCTTTGGAGGAATGTCTATTTAGGTCCTCGCCTATTTTTTCTTTTTTTAATTTATTTTTGCTACTAATGAGTTTTATGAGCTGTTTGTATATGAAAAATAGTCTTTATTTTTTTGGCCATGCCATGTGGCATGTGGGATCTTAGTTCCCTGACCAGGGATTAAACCTGCATCCCTGCACTAGAAGTATGGAGTCTTTTTTGTTTTTTCCATTAGAGTATAATTGTTTACAATGTTGTGTTAGTATCTGTTGTACAGCAATGTGATTCAACTATACGTACACATACATAACCCTGTCCCTTAAGCCTCCCTCATACCCTTACCATCCCACCCCTCTAGGTCATCACAGAACACAAAGCTGAGCTTCCTATGCTATTCAGCAGCATGGATTTTTATCTGTATTTAGAGATATACAGAAGATATTAATATTTAAACCAGTGAACTTTGAGGAAAGCAGATTGTTCTCCAAAGGATAAATGGGCCTCATTCAATCAGTCAAAGGCCTCAATAGACAAAAATCTTGCCTCCTCTTGCCAGAAGGAATTCTGCCAGCATTCTTCTTTTGAACTCAAACTAGAACTCTCCCTGCAACATTTTATTGTTTCTGATTCAGTAGTGAACACTGACTAATAGGGATGGGTATTATTTATTCTTAGATGAGAAAATTGGAGCTTTACCCAAATATATCATGAATCAACTTGTAACCCGAGTGAGTTTTCACGAAGTTTTTGAACTCATTTTTTATTTTTTATTCTACTGTTTAAAGAAACTGAAACTAAGGCACTTTAAAAATAAGACACACCATATAGTTTGGAATACTCATAAAACATGTCTGTCTATTCCATGGGAAAGAACTTTACCAAGAGCAATTGTAAACTAAAGCGTTTATCACTTTGCTTCTGTATCATCATCAGACTTTGATTTTGCACTTTTTCACCTCTTTCATCAAAGTTGTATTCTGTAAAGTTGTCTTCTCTCAAATCCACCAAGATTAAAATAAACTGTTAAGTATTTGAATTAAGCAATTCAAAACTGTACAATTTTTTTAAGTTTTATTTATTTATTTATTTTTTAGAGTTCCATGATAAAGCTTCCTTTAGTTAAGTGAAATATTTCTACAAGAAAGCTGAGTATAATTTTCTTAGGTAAAAGACTTCCCAGGTGGCACTAGTGGTAAAGAACTCACCTGCCAATGAAGAAGACATACAAGACACAGATTCTATCCCTCTGCTGGGAAGATCCCCTTTAGGAGGGCATGGCAACCCACTCCAGTATTCTTGCCTGGAGAATCCCATGGAAGGAGGGAGCCTGGTGGGCAGCGTCCATTGGGTCACAAAGAGTTAGACATGACTGAAGCAACTTAGCACAAACATGCACACTCTAGGTAAAAGAAAAAACTCAATAATCTCCATCTTAATTTTCTTACAAAATAAATGTGTTAAACAGTATATTGAATCTGATATACATGAAAATTTTTAAATGATTCCAAGTACTAACCAAGCCTTTGATTTATTAAATGTTATATTAGCATTTTTCTACCTTCAGAATTTTCACAGGTTTTCAATTCACCCCTTGGTGCCTGGGGGAGTTAGTACCAGAATTCTCTCATGGATACTAAGATCCTTGGATGCTCAAGTCCCTTATATAAAGTGGCAGTATTACAGTCCACCTTCTGTGTTCCCTGGTTCTACACCTCAGGTTCTAACAAATTGGTCCACAGTTGATTGAATCTGAGGATATGAATATTGTGGATACAGAGTGCTGACTATATTTCCCACTATTCTATAAGAAAAAGAGAGAGATGGAGGGAGGGTGGAAGGAGCTTAGACAAATTTCTTCAGACCAGCAACTGTGTTCAACATTAAGGATGTATTAATTGTTCTTTAGAACATTTTCTTCCCACCCTCCAAGGGACTAAGTTTAACTCAGAGCTATTAGTCATTAACAGTGACATTCCCAAAGAGAAAGCAATATATATTCTTCTATAAGTTTAGTCAAATAAAAGCTAAATTGCTGAAGTAAAATGTCTGACCCAGGACACACGGTGCCATTTAGAAACAATATTGTACTTGAACATGGCTCTTGGACTTATTAAGTGATTTTATTAATTAAGAAAGAGAACTATATACAAATCAATTGCATTCCTTGCATACATATGTGTTTATACTAACAATGAAAAATCAGAAAGAAAAATTAAGAAATCAATACCATTAGCCATCACAAAAGCAAAAGAATAAAATACCTAGGAATAAACCTACCTAAAGAGACAAAAGAGGTGTATGTAGAAAAGTATAAGACACTGAATAAACTCAAAGATAACGTAAACAGATGGAGAGATATTTCATGCTCTTGGGTTGGGAGAATCAATATTATGAAAATAATTACACTACCAAATGTAACCTACAGATTCAATCCAATCCCTATCAAATTACCAATGGCATTTTTTCACAGAAGTAGAAAAAAACATTTCACAATTCATATGGAAACACAAAAAACCCCGAATAGTCAAACAATCTTGAGAAAGAAGAATGGAGCTAGAGGAATCATCTTCCTGACTTCAGACGATACTACAGAGCTACAGCCATCAGAATACGATACTGATATAAAAACAGAAATATAAACCAATGGAACAAGAAAGAAAGCCCAGAGATAAACCCATGTACCTATGGGCACCTTATCTTTGACAAAGGAGGCGAGAATATACAATGGGGAAAAGATGGTCCCTTCAATAAGTGATGCTGGGGAAACTGGATAGCTATGTGTGAAAGAATGAAATTAGAACAGTTTCTAACATCATACACAAAGAAAAATTCAAAATGGACTAAAGACCTAAATGTAAGACCAGAAACTATAAAACTCTTAGAGGAAAACATAGGCAGAGCACACTATGATCTAAATCACAGCAAGATCCTCTATGACCCACCTCCCAGAGTAATGGAAATAAATACAAAAATGAGTAAGTGAGGCCAATTATACTTAAAAGCTTTTGCACAACAAAGGAAACTACAAACAAGGTGAAAAGACAACCCTCAGAATGGGAGAAAATAATAGCAGATGAAACAATTGACAAAGGATTAGTTTCCAAAATATACAAGCAGCTCATACAACTCAATACCAGAAAAACAAATGACTCAGTCAAAAAGTGGGCAAATGACCTAAACAGACATTTCTCCAAAGTAGACATACAAATGGCTAGCAAACACATGAAAAAATGCTCAACATTACTTATTATTAGAGAAATGCAAATCAAAACTACAATGAGATATCACCTCACACCGGTCAGAACGGCCATAATAAAAAAACTTCACAAACAATAAATACTGGAGAGGGTGTGGAGAAAAGGGAACACTTTTGCACTGTCGTTGGGAATGTAAATTGACACAGCCACTATGGAAGATAGTATGGAGATTCCTCAAAAAACTGAGTAGAACTACCAGTGACTCAGCAATCCCACCACTTGGCATATGCCTTGAGGTAACCAAAACTGAAAAAGACACATGTACTCCAGTGTTCATTGCAACATTATTTACAACAGCTAGGATATGGAAGCGAGCTAGATGTCCATCATCAGATGAATGGATAAAGATATTGTGGTACATATATATAACAGAATGTCACTCAGACATTAAAAAATAACTCGTTTGAGGTGGATAAACCTACAGTCTATTATACAGAGTGAAGTAAGTCAGAAAGAGAAAAACGTATTTGTATATGAACAAATATTTATGGAATCTAGGGGCTTCCCAGATGACTTAGTGGTAAAGAATACACCTGCTAATGCAGGACTTGGGTTCGATCCCTGGATTGGGAAGATCCCCTGGAGTAGAAAATGGCAACTTGCTTCAGTATTCTTGCCTGGAGAATCCCATGGACAGAGGAGCCTGGCAGGCTACAATTCATAGGGTCACAAAGACATTACTAAGTGACTGAGCACACATACACACATGGAGTCTAGAAAGATAATACTGATAAATAATATTTACAGGACAATAATGGAGACACAGACATAGAGAAAAGACTTATGGACATGGGCTGGGGATGGGGGAAGGAAAGGGTAGGACAAATAGTGAGAGTAACATGAAAGCATATTCACTACTATGTGTAAAATAGATAACCAATGGGAATTTGCTGTATGGCTCAGGGAACTCAAACTGAGACTCCATAACAACATAGAGGGTTGAGAAGAGGTGGGAGGAGGGAGGAAGGTTAAAAAGGGAGGGGAAACATGTATACCTATGGCTGACTCGTGTTGATGTATGACAGAGGCCAACACAATATTGTGAAGCAATTTTCCTTCAATTAAAAATAAATAAGTTTAGAAAAAAAAAGGACTGCTATACAGGGATCCCCATTTTCTAGATCACCTTCTTGGTCACAACAATGTCATGTCGACAGAGCTTGTGTAACTCAGTGAATTTATGAGCCATAGAGATATCAAGAGAACATTTCATGCATGGATGGGCATGGGCACAGTAAGGAACAGAAATAGTAAGGGCCTAACAGAAGCAGAAGAGATTAAGAAGAAGTTTCAAGAATTCACAGAAGAACTGTACAAGAAAGTGTCACTGATCTGGATTGCCACAATGGTGTGGTCACTCACTTAGAGGTAGGCACGTTGGAGTGTGAAGTTAAGTGGGACTTAGGAAACATTACTGTGAACAAAGCTATTGGAGGTGATGGGATTCCAGTTTAGCTACTTAAAATCCTAAATGCTGATATTGTTAAAGTGCTGCATTCAATATGTCAGCAAATTTGGAAAAATCATCAGTGGTCACAGGACAGGAAAATGTCAGTTTTCATTCCAATCCCAAAGAAGGGCAATGCAAAAAATAATGTTCAAGCTACCATATAATTGCACTCATTTCATATGCTAGTAAGGTTATGAAGTAAGTCCTTCAAGCTAGGCTTCAACAGTATGTGAACCAAGAACTTCAAGATATACAAGGTGGGTTTAAAAAAGGCAGAGGAACCAGAGATCAAACTGCCAACATTTGTTGGATCATAGAGAAAGCAAAGGAATTCCAGAAAAAAACAATATCTACTCCTGCTTCATTGACTATGCTAAAGCCTTGATTATATGGCTCACAACAAACTGTAGAAAATTCTTAAAGAAATGGTAATACTTATTTCCTGAGAAATCTATATTCAAGTTAAGAAGCAACAGTTAGAACTGGACATGGAACAACAGACTGGTTCAAAATTAAGAAAGGAGTATGTCAAGGCTGTATGTCACCTTGTTTATCTAACTTTTGTGCTAGGTTGGATGAATCACAAGCTAGAATCAAGACTGCTGGGAGAAATATCAACAGTATCAGATATGCAGATGATGACACTCTAATTGCATAAAGTGAAGAGGAACTAAAGAACGTCTTGACGAGAGTGAAAAAGAGAGTGAGAAAAATGGCTTAGATTTCAACATTCAAAAATCTAAGATCATGGTATCCAGTCCCATTACTTCACAGAAAATAGAAAGGGAAAAAGTGGAAACAGTTTCAGATTTTGTTTTCTTGGGATCCAAAATCACTGCAGACATTGACTGTGGCCATGAACTTAAAATACACTTGCTAAAAATAAAAAATAAAAAAAATAAAATACACTTGCTTCTTGGAAGGAATGCTATGACAAGCCTAGACAGCATTTTAAAAAGCAGATATATCACTCTCTCTCCCAGGGCTGGTGCACTGGGACGATTCTGAGGGATGGAATGGGGAGGGAGGTTGGAGGGGGGTTCAGGAAGGGGGACACATGTACACCCATGACTGATTGATGTGAATGTATGGTAAAAATCGCTACAATATTGTAAAATAATTAGCCTCCAAATAAAATAGATAAATTAATTTACCAAAACAACAACAACAACAACAACAAAACCAGATATCACTTTGCTGACAAAGGTCTGTGTAGTCAAAACTATGGTTTTTCCAGTAATCATGTATGGATGTGAGAGCTGGACCATAAAGAAGACTGACTGCTGACGAATTGATGCTTTTGAATCGTGGTGCTGGAGAAGACTCTTGAGAACCCCTTGGACTGCAAGGAGATCAAACCAGTCAATCCCAAAGGAAATCAACCCTGAATATTCATTGTAAGGACTGATATTGAAGCTTAAGCTCCAATACTTTGGCCACCTGATGTGAAGAGCCAACTCATTAGAAAAGACCTTGATGCTGAGAAAGATTGAAGACAAAAAAAGAAGGGGGTGGCAGAGGATAAGATGGTTAGATAGCATCACTAACTCAACGGACATTAATTGAGCAAACTCTGGTAGATAATGACGGACAGGGAAGCCTGGCAAGCTATAATCCATGGGGTCAGGAAAGGTTGGACATGACTCAGGAACTGAGTAACAACAACATCCTCTAGGTAATTCTGACCCATCCAAGGGAATGCAACTTGGAAACTGGTCTTGGCATTAGTGTTAGTCTTGATTTTTCTCCTACATGTCTGTGTGACTTTGAGCTAATTAGTTAGCTTCTCTGAGCTTACATTTGTCCACCTGTGGCACAAGGATATCAATATTCTCATCTTTTTTTGCTATCCATTCTTCCATCCCTGTTACCACAGCTTCAGATCAAACCCCTTTCATTTCTGTCAATGGTTTCTGAACTTGTCTTTCTACTCCACGTTTTACCACTTTAATTTTCCTCCATTCTGCTCCAGGGATTATTTTCCTTTAATTAAAAAAAATAAACCTTAAAGGAGATCATTCTGCCTACATTAAAGCCATGAGAGCTTTCCACTGGTTTGATGATAAGAACTTCACACTGCAGTTCTTACTTCCTGTCTTCATTCCTGCATCTTAACTTAGGCCTGCTGGATGGAGCAGACCTCTTTCCATCTCTTCTTTCCCTAAAGCCCTCTCCTGCGGAGCCTTGCCTCACAATCCACATCCTGCTATTTCACCAATATGCCAAGTTGTTTTGATTCCTCAGTACTAATGCACATGTCTTCCTTTTATACTTGGGATGTTCTCTTTTAGTCATCTCTTCCTGGTCCTCCCTGCCCCATGTCCACACACACACAACTGGAAAACTCTTCATCCAAACCAATCAAGTGTCCCCATTTTTACCTGATCACAACCTCAATTTTTCCCTTTTTATTATTGTCACTGACCATTTATTAGCCTAATTCTGTTAAAGCAGATATCCTGGTTTATTGCTGTTTTTTCATATATACTTGTTTTTCTTATTGAATTGTGATCCCTTGTAGCCAATGGTTGTTTTATTTATCTTTATTTTATATATTAAATGTATTCATTTTTACAGTAGATCCTTGTTGGTTATCTATTTTAAATATAGCACTGTGCACACGACCATCCCAAACTCTCCAGTCCATCTCTCCCACTATTTACCTTTATTTTTAAATTCCCACTGCCTATCATAGTCAGTTTTCAAAAAAAAAAAAAAAACTGTTATCTTGGAGGAAGTTACCTAAAATGCTTAACACAGTGCTCATGGTCAGGAAGCACTAGTTTCCATTCCTATCCTATGAAAATAAAGATATTATGGAATAGTAAAAAGAGATTTGGAACACCTGAGCTGAAAGCCCTGATCTTATTATTAAATACTGAGCTATTTGTCCTTGGATTTTTCCATTTACTCCTCTCTCTAAGCCTTTGCTTCTTTAGTTACAATACAAAAAGAGTAGACCACTTATTTAAGGCCCTTTACTTAAATGATTAACTAGATTCAGTTGGCTTATTTGGATGTTTCCACACAATGACAAATATGTGAATAAAAATAAAAGTTTATTGCCTGGATATTCTCAATATCTGGTGCCAGACAGCTCCAATGGGAAAAATTAATGTGTAAAAATATGTAAAATACCTTATTTTTCATGGTTTGTACAATTTATTGTTTTAAATATGCTGTCAGATGCATTGTTTCATTTGAATTATCATAACACTCAAATTATTGTTATCACCTTATAAATGAGGAATCTGAGACTCAGAGATATTAAATGACTTCATCAAAATTACAGAAGTTGAACTTCCCTGGTGATCCAGTGGTTAAGACTCTCTACTTCTTCTGCAAGGGGCATAGGTTCATGCTCTGATTGGGGAACTAAGGTCGTGTGTGCCATGTGCAGCATCTATAAAGATGAAGATTCTGTTTTCAGAGATATCAATTATAATCAAGATATTTAACCAAAGATTAATTTTTTTGCTTTTTATATGTATTATAGAATCAAAATATAAAGGACTATAGTATTTATTATAGTTACCCTTTGCAGGTTTTTTTTTTGCATTTTTGAAATATAGGGAGAGAGGATATTGCAAATTATTATATAAACCAGAGCTGACTACATATCTTAGAAAAGCAATTTTTAGGACATTAAAAACATTTTTCCAAAATCTACTTCTATACATTCTGTTCTAAAATTAAATGCCAAAAATTATATTTCTTATTCATACATAGATTGTGAATGCCAAAAATTTCTTCTACATTATTATTCGGTCTGTTGGCAATCACTCCTCTTCCAGGTTGCTGAGTTCATTTATTTCTGGTTATTACAATCTACTTCTATTTTTCCAATTTATCTTTTTATGAGATGAGAAAAGCTTTCAAATATATCTATGTAGGAAATGAACAGCTAGTCCAAACTAAGCATCTGTAATGCTTCATAATACTGTTCAAAAGTGTTTTGATGTCCTGCTGTTCATTCAAAGCATTATGTCAGTTTACTAATTTTAATGTAAGATAGTTCATCACTTTTATCAATTTTAAAACATGTACTTTCATGCATCCAACCTGGACTGGCGATCTGTTTCACACTTGATAATATACATGTTTTGATGCTGTTCTCTCAGATCATCTCACCCTCGCCTTCTCCCACAGAGTCCAAAAGTCTGTTCTGTGCGTCTGTGTCCTTTTTCTGTCTTGCATATAGGGAAAAAACAAAAAACATGTACTTTCAAAACTCAAACATTCTTCTGATTAGTTCTGAGGAGAAATTATCATCTTATGGGAAAAACATAGGGTGAAGAGAAATCAAAATGACTATCAAATAAATAATTTTCTACGATCTTTTAAATATCTTCCCTGCTGTCCCCTCTTTATACTTGACACACATTCAGTTTTCCTTCTCTGATTTATGTTTTCCAGGAGCCAGCACACGAGATCCCACCCATGACAAGGTCATGAGGAGGAGACCTGACAAGCAAGGCAGATCAGGACTTCAGGGATTTCGAAAAGCTGCCCCGGCGCTTACCTTAAAGATGATCTCTGTCTTTCTGATGCTTGCTATATTAGACTACTCCCTAATTTCTGTGACACGGGTAGAAGGCCTTCCCTGATCTCTTTCCAAATAGAATCAACTTAGAACTTTAATCAATATGTCCCCCAGACGGTGGTATCCTATAAGATTATCCAGGATGAAAGGAGTGTTTCCATTAGACCCCTTTGCTGGCATTCTAGCCTGTTTGGCAAATGCATACTAATGCACATGGCTGCTCACAGCACCTTAATCATAAACAGCATAAAGAACCTGATCACATAAAGGCCCTAATGGGCACAGAGCCCTTTGGGGGTGAGGAAGTCCTATTAGAGAACACAAAAAATATTATTCTAAAAGCGGTTGTAGTTAAAGATTTAGAAAAATAAGAGTTTAGAATTGTTAATTTTAACCAGGAATGCTAAACAGGGGCCGCCTCACTGGAGCTGCAGAGTCTTTGTGTGGTAAACCTTTTAGGTAAATTTAACTGATAACTTCTGCAAAAGGACTGACCTTTGTGTTCATTAAAGAATAGATTACGGAAAACAGCTTTGCATTCACCTAGGTCATAAAATGTCAATAGGCCCCAAGGCCAGAAGATAATGTACAAGACCCTCATAAACAAAGAAGCATGCAGAAAACACCCTGGTTTCTTGAAGAACAAGCTGACGTAATGTTAACTATCTTCCCCTTAGAAATGTACTAATTTAGGGTATAAAAGCCATGGTAAAAAATAAAGCATTGTCAGATTCTGCCAGACCCTGCTGCATCCCCCGTCTCTCTCTCTCTGTCTCTCTGTCTCTCTCTCTCTCGCAGACTTGGCCCTATCAAGGCTGGTCTCACGTCTCTCTCTCACCGAAGCCGTTCATCCTGAGGGTACCCCCTGGATCCTGCCGAGGCTGGACCCCGGCATATGTTCATTAATTTATTTTTGCAAATAATTTTGTAGGTATTTTAGAGACCAAAATTATACAATATAAATAGAACACTTCTATAGAAATCAGTAAAAATTTTCCTTCACTTAAAAACCTAGATTATAAATTACAACTCCTTGAAGACATATGGTTTATACACTAAAATTTAACATTGATATAGGTGTTGTGTTTGATCTCATTTGATCATATAGCAATGTTGGAAATTAGTGTTTATTGCCCCATTTTACAGATAAGACAACAGATTCAAGAAAGTCACAGTAAAAGAGGAAAAGTGCCTAAAGGTGTAGTGACAAGCTCGTAAAAGGAGGAAGCTGGCATCCTCTGGGCCTCAAGGGGAAAGGCAGGGATTAGAGCAAGTGTGTCCTCCATTTGGAGGTTCTCCCTGGGGCAGGTCATTAGGAAAGAGCAAGAAAGATTGGGGCTGTAAGAAATTGGGAAAAGGGTGGTGAAGATAATGAAATGATCTTTATTGGAGATAGGTGGACTGTGTGCATTTAAATATTCCCAGTGACAGGACTCATTCTAGTTTTTTAAAAAATATGATGAGTGCTCCACTACTAGTGAGGCAGGCTAGGAAATACCTGCCAACTTTAAAAAAGGGAAGAAAGAAGGCTAAACATTTTTAGATCCACTGTGGCATGATGTAGCAAATAGTTTTAATTATCTCCCAAAGATTCTTATTTGTATGCCTAAGTCTTTTGGGGATGTGTGTAATTATATTAGTAACTTTATTTTTATTGAGGAATATTTGATGTATGATATAAGCTATAGGTTTACAATATAGCAATTCATAATATTTCATGTTGATAAACTACAGGGTAATATACTGAACACCAGCTTTGTCAGTCTTAATATTTTTGCTATTTTGCCTTAGAAAGTTTGGGAAATTAGACATTTCAGATAAATTAAAGGCTACTGTATATCTCTACTGATCTCCCTTCTCATTCTTTCCCTAGACATAACATCTATCTTTAACTTGGAATTTATCATTGTCATGCAGATTTTTTACAACTTTACTACTTGCACATGTATTCCAAAACAGTATTTTGATTTACTATACATGACTTAAACTCCATAGTACTATTAAACTGCACATATTACTTCTTAACTTGTACTTTTGATGCTGCATGTTCTTTATTTGTCTGTAAAGATTCTAATTTTTTTTAACTGGTTGAAAATTAAAAAGCAATTTCCTAATCCATTTCCTTTTAGCTGAAAATACTGATAATAACGTGAAACTTCTTTGCCTCTAGTCCTTTTTTATTTTAATCTATAATAATTTTAAATTTTTGGCTTTGACTTTATTTGTTTACTTATTTTAAATAGAACAAC
Source organism: Cervus elaphus (assembly GCF_910594005.1). Classification (NCBI taxonomy): domain Eukaryota; kingdom Metazoa; phylum Chordata; class Mammalia; order Artiodactyla; family Cervidae; genus Cervus; species Cervus elaphus. The sequence goes on along the minus strand of NC_057831.1, from coordinate 1,153,619 downwards.
AGTAGTTCAGTTCAGTTCAGTTCAGTTGCTCAGTTGTGTCCAACTCTTTGCAACTCCATGAACCGCAGCACTCCAGGCCTCCCTATCCATTACCAACTCCCAGAGTACACCCAAACCCATGTCCATTGAGTCGGTGATGCCATCCAACCATCTCATCCTCTGTAGTCCCCTTCTCCTCCTGCCCTCAATTTTCCCCAGCATCAGGGTCTTTTCCAGTGAGTCAGCTCTTCACATCAGGGGGCCAAAATATTAGAGTTTCAGGTTCAACATCAGTCCTTCCAATGAACACCCAGGACTGATCTCCCTTAGGATGGACTGGTTGGGATCTCCTCGCAGTCCAAGGGACTCTCAAGAGTCTTCTCCAACACCACAGTTCAAAAACATCAATTCTTCATGCTCAGCTTTCTTCACAGTCCAACTCTCACATCCATACATGACCACTGGCAAACCATAACCTTGACCAGATGGACCTTTGTTGGTAAAGTAATGTCTCTGCTTTTTAATATGCTGTCTAATTTGGTCATAACTTTCCTTCCAAGGAGTAAGTGTCTTTTAATTTTATGGCTGCAATCACCATCTGCAGTGATTTTGGAGCCCAAAAAAATAGTCTGACACTGCTTCCACTGTTTCCCCATCTATTTGCCATGAAGTGATGGGACCAGATGCCATGATCTTAGTTTTCTGAATGTTAAGCTTTAAACCAACTTTTTCACTCTCCTCTTTCACTTTCATCAGGAGGCTCTTTAGTTTTTCACTTTCTGCCATAAGGGTGGTGTCATCTGCTTATCTGAAGTTACTGATATTTCTCCCAGCAATCTTGATTCCAGCTTGTGCTTCCTCCAGCCCAGCATTTCTCAGGATGTACTCTGCATATAAGTTAAATAAGTAGGGTGACAATATACAGCCTTGACATACTCCTTTACATATTTGGAACCAGTCTGTTGTTCCATGTCCAGTTCTAACTGTTTCCTGACATGCATACAGATTTCTTAAGGGGCAGGTCAGGTGGTCTGGTATTCCCATCTCTTTCAGAATTTTCCACAGTTTATTGTGATCCACACAGTCCAAGGTTTTGGCATAGTCAATAAAGCAGAAATAGATGTTTTTCTGGAACTCTCTTGCTTTTTTGATGTTCCAACGGATGTTGGCAATTTGATCGCTGGTCCCTCTGAGTTTTCTAGATACAGCTTGAACATCTGGAAGTTCACGGTTCACGTATTACTGAAGCCTGTCTTGGAGAATTTTGAGCATTACTTTACTAGCATGTGAGATGAGTGCAATGATAAACTAATTTTAATTTTTTATTGAAGGATTGTTGACTTACACATGACATCATATTAGTTTCAGGTGTGCAGCATATTAATTCAATATTTTTGTAGACTATTACTCTGTTTAAAGTTATTACAATGCAATGGTGACATTACCCTGTGCAGTACAATATGCCCTTGTGTTTATTTTATATGTAGAACTTTGTGTCCCTTAATTCCATATCTCTATCTTACCCCTTCCCACTTCCCTCTCCCCACTAGTTTGTTCTCTCTACATGTGAGTCTCTTTTGTAATATATATTTACTTTATTTTTTAGATTTCATACGTAACATGTGTCTTCACTCTCTGACTTATTTCACTAAGCATAATATTCTCTAGGTCCATCCACATTGTTGCAAATAGCAAAATATCATTATGTGTTATGACTGAGCAGCATTCCATTGCACAATATGTTGGTGGGCACTTGGACTGATTGGTAACGGAACATTTGGCTGGCTCAGGCTGGGGTGTATGCTGTCACAGGGTGCCCATCAGCCACTTATGTGGGTTCAACCTGCCCTCTCTGCTTTGCCCTAGAAGAAAACAAGTAAATCTGTGCTCCTAACAAGCAAAGTACATATTTTCCACAGCTACTTTGTTAGTTCCACCAACCCTCCGACCAACCGTAGGGATTCGTCTTTCCTGTGTTGGACACCAGCGTGTGTGGCTTGAACCATTCCCTCCCTTGTGAGGACTTTCACTCATGTGATCTCTTTTTTCATCTGGATTTCTTCCCAGGGGCACAGGTCCTGATGACTAATTCTCTTCCCTTCCTGCCCAATTATTTGTGAATCTTACTTATAGGCTTGGTTGCACAGGAGACTTTTTACCAGTCTCTAGTTAGCTTTCAGTGATAATTGTTCCACATATATATTTTTGATGTGTTCATTGAAAAAGATGTGTTCCACATCTTCCACTATCTTGATTTCTGCTTCTTCTCCTATGTTCTTTCTGAGCATTGTCCATATTGATACATATAGCTCTGTTCATTCATTTCAACTGTTGAACAGTATTCTACTGCATGAAAACACTACAACTTACTTATCTATTATCCAACTGATGAGTATTTAACTAGTTTCCCATTTTTCTCTCTTAAAAACAATGTTCTAATGAAGATTCTTGCCATGTATTTCTCTATTTATATGTGCCTAGAGGTGAAATTTCTTGGTTAAAAGTTTGAGCATCTTGTAAATGTGATATGATCAAATTACTTTTATGATCAATATGATCAAGTTATTTTTCAAAATGATGCAATCATGAACATACAGAATATGTATGTATGTTCAACTTCTTCATGCTATGTATATATGTTCCTGTTCTTCACATCTTTAACTGGCATTTTCAGATTTAAATAAAGTACCAATCTGATGAGTATGAAATAATTTATTTATATTTATTTGACTTGTAATGATGGAAGCTCATAATTTTATAGCCAATTTGGGTTTACTAACCTATGAATTTTATGTGATGTCTTTTGCTGCTTTCTTGTTCTTTAAATATTTTGGATGCTAATCTTTTTATTGAACATTTTTTTTTTTCTCAAGATATGATTTGTCTCTGGTTGTAGTATCTTTAGAAATGCAGAAATTTATCATTTTGATGTAAATTGAATCATAAATTCTCTTAATCCTTGTTTTGTGCTTTTTGTATCTTATTTAAGAAAGTCTTCTTTATGCTGAAATAATAATGATTTTCTTTAATATTTTATCAAATACTGAAAAGTGTTGCTTTTTCACATCTAGGCTTTTAGTTCATCTGAAATTAATTTACATATACTATGAGAGAGGAATTTAATTTTACTGTCCCAATATCCCAGCACCAGGTATTGAATAGACTATCTTCCTTCCTGAATTTGTAATGATACCTCTATAATATATTAAGTGCCTTCATATAAATGAGTTTCATTCTTAGCTTTCAGTTGCATTACTTTAGTATTCAAATTCAGCATCAATTTTTCACGTTTTATATTTTTCCAGCTTCATCACGTCTTCATATCTGCTAAGATAAATCCATATGTTCTTCATTCCTCAAAATTTTAGGTTTACTTTTAACCCTTTGCTGATACATGAGAAGTTTTCAATCAGTTGGTAAATGTTCATATGTTAGGGAAATTAAAATGGAGGAAGTCTTGTTCAGGTTTCAGAGACAAGAAAGCTGAACAGGCCTCTGACCTTGCCTCTGACCTGCCCAGACACTGCCCTAGCTACATGCCTATTTCTGAGTGTACCAGGTGTCAGCAGTAAGCTGAGTGGCACTATACATGAAATAGGGAGTGAGCCTTACAATTCTATTGAGCCCCTGGAGATCTGGCCAATCCCCCAGGGTCTGGAAAATATCATCATTCACACAATAAAACAAAGAGCATTGTAAAACAATTAACGTGAAACAAGAGCTGCAGAGCTGCATTCCATTGGGGAAACAATGGAAACAGCTAGAGACTTTATTTTCTTGGGCTCCAAAATCATTGCAGATGGTGACTGCAGCTAGGAAATTTAAAGATTTTTGCTCCTTGGAAGAAAGTTATGACAAACCTAGACAGCATATTAAAAAGCAGAGACATCACTTTGCTGACAAAAGTCCATATAGTCAAAACTATGACTTTTCCAGTACTCATATATGGATGTGAGAGCTGGACCACAAAGAAAGCTGAGCACCAAAGAATTTATGCTTTCAAACTGTGGTGTTGGAGAAGACTCTTGAGAGTCCCTTGGACTCCAAGATCAAACCAGTTAATCCTAAAGGAAATCAGTCCTGAATATTCATTGGAAGGACTGATGCTGAAGCTGAAGCTCCAATACTTTGGCCACCTGATGGGAAGAGACGACTTATTAGAAAAGACCTTGATGCTGGGAAAGACTGAAGACAGGAGGAGAAGGGGACAACAGAGGACAAGATGGCTGGACGGTATCACCAACTCTACAGACATGAGTCTGAGTAAGCTCTGGGAGTTGGTGATGCACAGGGAAGCCTAGCATTCTGCAGTCCATGGAGTCGCAAAGAGTTGGACATGACTGGGCAATTGAACTGAAATGAGAGCTACATTTTTGCTTACAAACTATCAGTTGGTGGTCTGGGATTATAAGTGAAAATTCTCCAAACTGAAATATGAAATCTCTCTCATGTGGTGGATGCACAGCCCAGGACCTCTTCCCAATTGGCACCCCAGATTGCTGTTATATGGGACTTCCCAACATTTGTTTGTTTGTTTGTTTCTTTGTTTCCTTCATAGTCCTGGAGGCTGGGAAGTGTGACAGCAGGGTGTCAGCATAGCAGGATTCTGCTGGGGAAAGTCTTCTTGCCTTTCAGAATACTGTCTTCTGGCTATATCCTCATATGATAGAGAGAGCTCTGGTGCCTCTTCTTCCAGTCGTGGGGCTTCTACTCTCATGACCTCATCTGAATGTAATTACCTCTCAAATGCCTCACCTCCTAACACCATCACACTGCAGGGTGAGGCCTTCAACAGATGGATTTGGGGGACAACACATGTAGTCCATTACAGAACTTAAACATATTTGTCAAGTAAAAGTGAATTACAGTGTAAATGGAAAGAGTGACGAATCTTTGCATGTCCCTATAAATAGGTCAAGCAAATTGATCAAATGCTGTTGGTTCAGATGGTAAAGAATCTGCCTGTAATGCAAGAGACCTCGGTTTGTAAGGTCCCCTGGAAAAAGGGATAAACTAGTTGTTTCTTTATCCATTCATCTGTCGATGGACATCTAGGTTGCTTCCATGTCCTAGCTATTGTAAATAGCTCCAATGAGCATTGAGGTTCAGTTAAGTTCAGTCTCCCAGTCATGTCCAAATCTTTGCAATCCCATGGACTGCAGCATACCAGGCTTCTCTTTCCATCACCAACTCTCAGAGATGCTCAAATTCCTATCTATTGAGTCGGTGATGCCATCCATCTCATCATCTGTTGCCCCCTTCTATTCCTGCCTGTGCCCCCTTCTCTTTCTGCCTTCAATCTTTTCCAGCATCAGGGTCTTTTCCAGGGGGTCAGTTCTTCACATCAGGTGGCCAAAGTATTGGAGTTTCAGCTTCAGCGTCAGCCCCTCTGATGAATATTCAGGACTGATTTCCTTTAGGATTGACTGGCTGGATTTCCTTTCAGTCCACGGGATTCTCAAGAGTCTTCTCCAACACCACAGTTCAAAAGCGTCAATTCCTAGGTGCTCAGCTTTCTTTATGGTCCAACTCTCACACCCATACATGACTACATGGTCTTTATCAGTTTTGGTTTCCTCAGGGTATATGTCTAGAAGTGGTAATGCTGGGTCATATGTCAGTTTTATTTCTAGGTTTTAAAGAAATCTCCATACTGCCTCCATAGTGGCTGTACCAAATTACATTCCTACCAGGAGTGCAATGGACGGGAGTTTGAGCAAGTTTTGGGAGATGGTGAAGGATGGGGAAGCCTGACATTTTGCAGTCCATGGTGTCACAAAGAGTCAGACACAACCGAGAAACTGAACAACAAATTCTGACTGATGTGAGGTGATCTCACTGTAGTTTTGATTTGTTTGTGTCTAATAATGAGTCATGTTGAGCATCTTTTCATGTGTTTATTTGCCATCTGTATGTCTTCTTTAGAGAAATGTCTGTTTAGATCATTTGCCTACTTTTTGATTGAGTTGTTTCTGGTATTGAGTTGCATGAGGAGCTTGCATATTTTGTGAATTAATCCTTTGTCAAATTGTTTCATTTGCTGTTATTTTTTTCCCATTCTGAGGGTTGTCTTTTCACCTTGTTTATGATTTTCTTTAATTGGTTCTCACTTGTTCATTTTTCACTTTATTTACATTATTCTAGGAGGTGGGTTTTAATTATAAGTTTTTCTAATATTAAAAAAAAAAAAATCCTTACCTTCTGTGTATAAATTCAGCTTGCTTAAGATGTTGTTTTAAATCAATTTATTATAAATAATACACAATAAATTGCTTTATATGGTTTCTTAATATCTTTGAGAAAAATTCATTTTCTTGTAAATATTTTTCTGATTTTTTTGAATCAAATTATAATCTCTGATAAAATGAGTTAGTAGTTATTCTCTCACTTTTTATTCTCAAGAAGAATTCATTTAAGCTTGTCTGTCCTCTGTCATGACTAACTATCTAGATCTGATGCTATAGACTGAATGTTTGTGTGCCTCCAAATTCTTATGTTGAAACCTAATCTTTGATGTGGTGTTATTTGAACTTAGAGAAGTGATTGATTAATGAGTGGAGCTCTCATGAATGATATTAGTGTACAAGAGATCCAAGAGTGCTCCTTTGATCCTTCTAGCATATGAGGACACAGAGAAGACCGCTGTATATGAATCAAGAGCAGGACTTCATGAGACACCAAGTCTGCTGGTATCTTGATCTTGGACTTTTGGTCTGTAATAAAATTTTATTGTTATGACCAGTGTGGTATAACAATATATGATATTCTGTTATAACTGCCTGAATAAACCTTGACAGTCTGATTTCTGGTTAAAGAGGATTTGAAGTTGGATATTTGCCTCTGCTCCCTGCCAAAATGTATGAATTTATGTAACAGAAAAATAGGTGGATAAGTGATAACTGTCAGAGAAGAATGGCATAAACTTAATCCTAAACTGGCTGCAAAAAAAGGCCAAGAAGAAGCACAATTGGCATAATAAATGGGAGAACTCTCAGGCATTGACAGGAACAAGTACATCTAGAAGTGGGGATGTAGAGTTAAAGTAGCTGTAAACAAGGAACTCAAAATAAATGCTAAATTTAAAAGATGACTGAGGAGATGTAAAATGCCAAATGGTCTTGTCCACCCCAGCAGAAGACTGGAACTTTGTTCTTTGAAGGGAATAAAACAGACTGTAGGAAAATAAACTCAAAACAGGCATTTGATTGAAAACATATAAGAAATATGGCAATCCCAGTCTTTTACTTGAATTTGGCTCCAAGAATGTTGGCAGTGAGGATTCTACACCCCAGGGAGGGGATTATAAAAGATTTGGCTATAGGGTTGCCAGGTAAAATTCAGGATGGTCAATTAAATTTGAACTTCAGGTAGAGAATGAATAATTTTTAACTATAATGATATTCTCATTAATAATTGGGTCATATTATACTGAAAAATTACTCTTTGCTTAAATATAATAATATTTAATTAGGCATCTTATATTTTTACATGTCTGGCAACCTACTCTTTTGAAGGATCAGAACTTCTCATGAGAGAGGACCTAAAGATACTGACACTCAGTGTCCCCTAACACTCTATATTTAAGAAGTCTCATAATTTTATGATGTTGTGCTTCATAAGCTGTTTATAAATTTTGGAGACTAATCCATTGTTGGTCACATCATTTGCAAATATTTTCTTCCAGTCTGTGAAACATCTTTCATTTTGTTTTTTGTTTCCTTTGCTGTGCAAACGCTTTTGAATTTAAGTAGGTCTTATTTGTTTATTTTTGTTTTTATTTCCATTATTCTGGGAGATAGATCCAAAGAGACATTGCTGCAATTTATGTCAGAGAATGCTCTGCCTATATTTTCCTTTAGGCGCCAGGGAGGAAGAATGGGGAGAAAGGAGTTTGGGATGGACAGGTACACACTGCTATATATAAAATGGTTGACCAACAAGAGTCCATTGTGCAACAAAGGGAATTCTGTTTAATGTTACGTGGCAGCTTGGATGGGAGGGAGATTTGGGGGGCAATGAACACATGTACATGTATGGCTGAGTCCCTTTATTGTCCACCTAAAACGATCAAAACATTGTTAATCAGCTATGCTCCTGTGCTTAGTCCCTCAGTCACGTCCAACTCTTTGCGACCCCATGGACTGTAGCCCACCAGGGTCCTCTGTCCAAGGGGATTCTCCAGGCAAGAATACTGGAGTGGATTGTCATGCCCTCCTCCGAGGGATCTTCCCAACCCAGGGACCAAATCCAGATCTCCCTCATTACAGGCAGAGTCTTTACCACCTGAGACACCAGGAAGCCCAGATTTAACATGGATTCAATGAAAGTGAAAGTGGCTCGGTCAGGTCCTGACTGTTTGTGACTCCATGGACTGCAGTCCATGGAAATCTCCAGGCCAGAATACTGGAGTGGGCAGCAGTTCCCTTCTCCAGGGGATCTTCCCAACCCAGGGATCCAACCCAGGTCTCCCACATTGCAGGCAGATTCTTTACCAGCTCAGCCGCCAGGGAAGCCCAAAGCTATACTCCAATACAAAATAAAAAGTAAAAAAGAACACTGTTTTGACAGTCAAGTCTTATACCTCTTTTGTTGAATTGTTTCTTTCAGTTTTTATTCTTTTTGATGCTATTATTTATTGTTAATATACAGAAATACAATTGCATTTTTTATGATAATTTTGAATCTTATAAACCTGTTAAATTCATTTATCCTAATATTTTTTCTATGTTTGTTTTTTTTTAGGATTTTTATATAAAGATTATATCACCTAAAAAACAGGCCAAACATGTGCAAGACTTCCAATCAGCTTTTTAGACTAAAATGAGTTCAATTAATGTGTAATTGATTTACGTGTTAATAGCAACTGTTAATATTTTGAGTTGATATGACCCAAGCTTCACTTTCTGGTGAGTATACACCAGATAGAGTACATATCTAAATATCAGTGTTTGTGTTCCTATTTCTTTGCCATGGAAATTCAATATGTTCCATCATAATTTTTTTTTTCTAGAAATATAGGAAATCAGAGACTGTTGTGAAAGAATGTGCAGTGATGTTATGCTACTCTGTTGACTGTATATTATTTTGCTCTTCAGAGGTTGCTTCTAACCCTGCTAATAATTGCCTATTTTTGAGGTGAAATTCATATCAACATTAATATAAACTACTTTTAAGGGGAAAATTCAGTGGCATTTAATGCATTCAAAATGTTATACAATGTTTCTCTCTATTTAACTTTGAGTTGTTACCAAGTACTGCTTCACCACTGGTAACTCTTGGAGTTGGCCTCTGTGTACCTTTTACATACCGCCCCCCCACCCCCCATTAATGTCAGTACTTTTTTTTTTTTCCTTTCCAATTCTACTTTTGATTGACATTTGAGTTGTTTTCAATTATTATGATAATGATTTGTGCTGCTTGAAACATTTTTTGTATATCTATGGTGTAGGAGTTTATTTAGAAAATTCATTTAAAATAAAAAATGTATATCATATATGATAATGCCAAATATTTTTCCACCTGGTAAGCACTTATATGGTATGGTAGCATTTATACTCTCACTGACAGCATATAAGATGTTCCACTGAGTCAAATTCTATGTAAAGCTAACTCATTTGATACTAACTGATTTGATTTCAAGTTTCACAAATCTAGCAGCCATAAATGATACTACATTTCATTTCCTCATTTATTAATAAGGCTGAATACATTTTCAAATTCTCATTTATAATTCATGTTTTGTTTCTGTGGAAGACTTGTTCATGTATTTTGTTCTTTTCCCCATTTGATTTTGTCTGTTTTCTTATTGCTATATAAGAATCATTTTGGCAGTTGTACATATCACATATATGACAAATATCTTACACATTTCTATCTTGTCTCTTTTCGTCATGTCTTTCAGTTCAGTTCAGTTGCTCAGTCATGTCCGACTCTTTGCGATCCCATAAACTGCAGCACACCAGGCTTCCTTGTCCATCGCAAACTCCCAGAGCTTGCTCAAACTCATGTCCATCAAGTCAGTGATGCCATCCAACCATCTCATCCTCTGTCATCCGCTTCTCCTCCCACCTTCAATCTTTCCCAGCATCAGGGTCTTTTCCAATGAGTCAGTTCTTTGCATCAGGTGACCAAAGTATTGGAGTTTCAGCTTCAGCATCAGTCCTTCCAATGAATATTCATGATCAATTTCCTTTAAAATTGACTGGTTTGATCTCCTTATAGTCCAAGGGACTCTCAAGAGTCTTCTCCAACACCACAGTCCAAGAGCATCAATTCGCTGGTGCTCAGCTTCCTTTATAGTCCAACTCTCAAAACTATACATGACTACTAGTAAAACCATAGTGATTCATACTGATATATAGATTCAACTCAATTCAAAACATTATTTCAACATGGTTTGGGGGGAACTTGACAAATACATTGTAAAATTTATGTAAAGAACAAAGATTCAGTGATAAAATGCAACCCTGTAAAAGAGAAACAGAGTGGTCTTCTTAGTAATAAGACAGTGAGAATGTTGCCCTAAAGGTAAATAAATAAAAATAAAATTGAGAACTTAGACCTGTACATTGTGTATAATAGTGATGGTGTTTGCAGGTCACTGAGAGAAAGAAAAGACTATTCAGTAAAATATTTGGCATTATCACGTACCTTGTGACACATAGATTTCTTCTTGGATGTATTTTCTAGATGGAGTGTAGCCCTCCAGGCTCCTCTGCCCATGGAATTCTTCAGGCAAGAATACTGGAGTGGAAGGATTGCCATTCCCTTCTCCACAGGATCTTCCCAACCCAGGGATCAAACCCTGGTCTCCTGCACTTCAGGCAGAGTCTTTACCATCTAAGCTGCCAGGGAAGTCAGAACTCCTACCCAGAGATGTACAAAATGTTCTTAGCAGCATTACTCAGTAACAATAAATAAAATGATATTTCTATTTACTTATAGATTAAATTTAAGTTTCTGAAAATGTAAGAATTAAATGTAAAATCAAGATCTCATTTATTTCCAATTAGGAAATAAGTCCTTAGTGTCAACACAGTAATTTTACTTTTTGTTGTTCTGATTACTAAAACTATGAACATTTTCCTCAGTGTTGTTCCCTAAACTTTTGAGATCTTGATTTTACATTTAATTCTTACTCCAGTATTCTTGCCTGGAGAACTCCATGGACAGAGGAGGTCTGTTCATAGTGATGCTTCCTAAGACCCACTTGACTTCGCACTCCAGGATGTCTGGCTCTAGGTGAATGATCACACCATCGTGGTTATCTAGGTAATTAATATATTTTTTGTTTAGTCTTACTGTGTATCCTTGACACCTCTTCTTACTGTCTTCTGCTTCTTTTAGGTCTACTGTTTCTGTCCTTTATTGTGCCCATCTTTGGATGAAATATTCCCTTGGTAGCCCTAATTTTCTTAAAGGGATTTCTAGTATTTCCCTTTCTATTGCTTTCCTCTATTTCTTTGCATTGATCACTTAGGAAGGCTTTATCTTTCCCTGCTATTTTTTCAAACTCTGCATTCAGATGGATATATATTTCCTTTTCTCCTTTGCCTTTCACTTTTCTTTTCTTAGTTATTTGTGAGGCCCCCCTGAAACAACCTTTTTTTTTTTTTTTTTTCCTTTTTGCATTTCTTTTTCATAGGGATGGTTTTGATCACCGTCTCCTGTACAATGCTGTGAACCTCCATCCATAGCTCTTCAGGCACTTTCTCTATCAGGTCTATTCCCTTGAATCTATTTGTCACTTCCACTGTATAATAGTAAGGGAGTTGATTTAGGTCATCCCTTGATGGTCTAGTGGTTCCTCTTCACTTTCTGCTATAAGGGTGGTGTCACCTTCATATCTGAAGTATTGATATTTCGCCAAGAAATCTTGATTCCAGCTTCTGCTTTATCCAGCCTGGCATTTCACATAATGTGTTCTGAATATAAGTTAAATAAGCAGGGTGACAATATACAGCTTTGACATACTCCTTTCCCAATTTTGAATCAATCTGTTGTTTCATGTCTGCTTCTAACTCTTGCTTCTTAACCTGCATACAGGTTTCTCAGGAAGCAGGTAAGATGTTCTGGTATTTCTATCTCTTTAAGAATTTCCCAGTTTGCTGTGATACATGCAGTCAAGGATTTCCATGCCTCCATCTATTTATCTATCTGTGCCTCCAATTTATTTCTGTGGTTTTGAATAATCTTTACTATCATTACTCTGAATTCTTTTTCTGGTAGTCTGCCTACTTCCTCTTCATTCACTTGATTTGGTGGGGTTTACCATGGTCCTTCATCCGCTGCATGTTTCTATGTGTTTTCATTTGGTTTAATTGAAGGACTGAAGCTGAAGCTCCAGTACTTTGGCCACCTGATGCGAAGAACTGACTCACTGGAAAAGACCCTGATGGTGGGAAAGACAGGGCAAGAGGAGAAGGGGATGACAAAGGATGAGATGGTTGGGTGGCATCGCTGACTCGATAGACATGAGTTTGAGCAAGCTCCAGGAGTTGGTGATGGACAAGGAAGCCCGGCATGCTGCAGTCTAGGGGGTCGCAAAGAGTTGGGCATGACTGAACTGGACTGTGCTTGAGGACTCTCCTCTGCAGGCTGTAAAGTCAGAGTTTCTTTTGCTTATGGTATCTGCCCCTGGTGTGTGGTTTTAGACCAGTGCCTTTTTCCTGGTAGGGGGTTACTGGTGCCTATTTTCTGGTGAGTGGAGTTGTGTCTTGTCCTTCTAAAAGGCATAGTTGTGCCCACTGTTGTGCTATGGTATATTTGTGATCTTGGTATGACTTTGGGCAAATTGTCTGCTAATATGTAAGTTGTGTTCCTTTGTTGCTAGTTGTTTGGCATGAGGCATGTGGCACTGGAGTTTGCCTGCAGTTGAGTAGGATCAGGTCTTAGTTTTGAGATAGAGGCCTTTGGAAGTTTCTTGCCTGTCAGTATTCCATGGGGTTAGGAGTTCTCTAGTGGTCCAGTGTCCTGGTCTCAGGTCTCCCTCCTAGGAGTTTGGGCCCAACCACTTGCTGGAGCACCAAGACTCCACAAGCCACATAGCACAAAAGGGAAAAGAAAAGAAAAAAGAAAAAAAAAAGAAGAAATGGAAAAATTTAAATAAATATATAAATAATGACAAAAAAAGAACAGATAGAAAAGGCCCCAGACAAATGGGAATAGCTACATTAATCAGACAGGAACATGCAAAGAAAACCATAAACACATTCACAGAAAGAAAGAATAAAGAGAGGAACCAAAATAGAAGAGAGCAATCAAAGTAAAAAACAAATCCAAAAATGAAAATAAACTCTAAAAGCTAGAGTAACAATAATACAAAACTACAAGCATGAAAAAATGTAATATAATGATAAAATATTGTAGAAATAGCAAAAAATAAAATAATGCATTTAAAAAGAAAAGTATTGAAAAGTAAAAAGTAAGTAAAAAAATAAAAATTAAAGGATTAATATAAAGGAACCACAGAACAAAATGGAAAAGAAAAAAAAAGAAACAATGCATACACACACATATACGTGTGTGTGTGTGTATGTGTGTGTGTGTGTGTGTATGTATATATATAGAGAGAGAGGTAGTAAGAAGAATGCATTGTGCCATCAGTTGTTCTCACTGTCAGTGAACTCCAGCCAATCTGCCTACTCAGAAAGTCTATGAAGTAGGTCTCTGGACCTGCTGCAGGCACTGTGTGGTCAGCTCTCACTCAGGTCTGGCCTTACTCTAGCTTGTTCTTGCTTCCAAATTCCACGGTCACCCCCGAAGTTCATAATCTCAAGCTACTTGCAGGAATTTAATCTGCTGCATCTGCTGCTGCAGGAGTGAATTCCATTCTTCTTTATTCACACAGTCCCTGGTGTTCCACTTTGGTTTTTGCCCTTTTGCAGGACACCCTCAAACATCTGTTCCCCATCCAGATAAGCGTGGTGAAGACTGAGGCTTATTAGGGCTCACTTGCTCAGTTAGGCTGGGGTATGGTAGGGGCATGAAAGGCACAGTTAGGATGTTCATGGAGTGCCTGAGGCTGTAGAGACCTTTCAAAGGTTACTACTGTCTGGGCGGAGGGAAGGGTCATGCACTGTCCCAGGGAAGGCAGGTTATGGATCCCTTGGAAAAACCAGGCTGCATAGGTTCCCAGAAAGTTGTGGATCATGACCAGCTCACAGCTTGGCAGCTGCTGCAGTCATCATCCCTCTCACCTCTGTGGTAACAGACTCAAGACACGTCTCACCCCCTACCTCTGGCACTGGTGCCAGCCTTGGAGGTGGCAGGTTCCAGGCATGCCCACCTCTGAGATCACAGACTGCAGCTGGCTCATCCCACCTACGACACTCATGAAGGCGAGTCCTGTGGTCTGCAAGCATGTGGAATCAGAAGGTCTCCATGCCAATGATCTCTTGCCCCTCTTGCAGGCCTAAATTTGTCCCTGGAATCCCTCAGCTGTGTTGTCTGAGACCCACCTGAGTATCTTCATGGCAGTCAACCCCAGTCCCCTCTCTGGTGTCAGACTTCCAAATCTAGAGCCTCAGCATTTAGACCCCTCCGGGGCAGTGGGTGTGCAGACCTCCTCTTTCCTGGGAAGTGTTGGTGGGCAGCTATCTCTGTGGTGAATTCTCTCTGTTTTGCCTTCTGAGCACCTGTTGCTGCAGTTCTTTTCTGAGGTTCTGAAGTTCTCCCCCAGCCCGTCCCCACCCCTCACCCACCCCCACCTATGAGGGAATTTCCAAGTGTGCCCAGACTTCTTCCTCCACTTCTCCCTCTCCAGAGTGCAGGGCCTGATTTGTTTCCTTTCTCTCTCTCTCTCTCTCTCTCTCTCTCTGCTTTTCTTTTGCTGCTTTCCTACCATTTTATGTGGAGATTAGCTTGCCTTTTTGGAAGTCTGAGGTCTTCTGAGAGTGTTCAGTAAGTCATCTATAGGAGTTGTTCCACATGCAGCTGAATTTTTTATGTATTTTGGGGGAAGAAGGTGTGATCTCCATATCTTACTTCTCTGCCATCTTCAACCCCCTTCCAAGATAATATTCTTTGAAAAGATACATATGTTTCCAAAAATGTGAATTAATGAAGAAGATAGCTTAGGGTTTAGTAAGTTTCTTCACTAGGAAAACCACTTCCAAATTTTCTACATGAGCAACTTCTGCTCATGATTGCCAAAATATTCTACAGGCCATGAAATATATTTCAATAAATCACTATTATTAGAATATCAGCCTTGGTATGTTGATTGGCTGCATGCCTGTGCATGTTCAGTTGCTAAGTCATGTCTGACTCTTTACAACCCCATAGACTATAATCCACCAGGCTCCTCTATCTATGGGATTCTCCAGGCAAGAATACTGGAGTGGGATGCTATTTCACCCTTCAGAGGATCTTCCTGACCCAGGTATCAAACCCATATTTCTTGCATTACATGTGTCTTCTTTACCACTGAGCCACCTGGGAAGTCAGTTGGCTTGCTAGGGCCACCATAACTATTATCATAGCCTGCGTACCTTAAACAACAGTTTTTTTTTTTAATATGATTCTGGAGGCTAGAAATCTGAGACCAAGATCTCTGCAGAGTTGGTTCCTTCTAAGGGCGGTGAGGAAAGGCTTTACTCTAGGATTTGTTTATAGACCACCTCTTCTCCTTGTATACCATTTTCTCTCTGTCCATATCTGTATCCAAATTTTCTTATAAGGACACTGGTTTTATTGAATTAGGGCCCGCAATAATAACCAAATTTTAATTAAACCTCTTTAAAGACCTTATTTCCAAAAATGGCCACACTCTGAAGTACCAGGGTTAGGGCCTCAACATATGTGTTTTTGATGGGATATAATTCAATCCACAGCTCTTGGTTACCTCATTTTCATATTAAGATAAGGAAATAAATCCTAGTTTAAGTATATTGTTTAAGGTCACATAATTAATAAACTAAAACTAAAATTCAAATCCAGGTTTGGAGAGAGTGCAATGTCAATGTCATAATCGCTAATTAAGCAGTTGATTTCTTATTTGTTTAATTTGCTTATTCTTTAAATAACTTTATTTTTTCAAAACAATTTATAATAAGTTAATGACAGACATGATCAAATTAAAGAACATTTTCATCATTAGTATTATAAATTTCTGTTGTTGTTCAGTCACTATGTTATGTCTGATTCTTTGTGACCCCATGGGCTGCAGCCCGCCAGGCCCCCTTGTCCTTCCTTATCTCCCAGAGTTTGAAAAAAATCATATTCATTGAGTCAGTGATGCCATCCAACCATCTCATCCTCTGTCGTCCCCTTCTCCTCTTGCCATCAATCTTTATCATCATTAGGGTCTTTTCCAGTAAATCAGCTCTTTGCATCAGGAGACCAAAGTATTGGAGCTTCAGCTTCAGCATTAGTCCTTCCAATAAATATTCAAGGTTCATTTCCTTTGGATTGACAGGTTTGATCTCCTTACTGTCTAAGAGACTCTAAAGAGTCCTCCAACACCACAATTCAAAAACACCAATTCTTTGGCTCTTAGCCTTCTTTATGGTCCAACTATCACATCCACACATGACTACTGGAAAAACCATAGGTTTGACTTGATGGACCTTTGTTGACAAAGTAATGTCTCTGTTTTCTAATATGCTGTCTAGATTTATCATAGCTTTTCTTCCAAGGAGCAAGCATCTTTTAATTTCATGGCTGTAGTCACCATCTGCAGTGATTTTGGAGCCCAAGAAAATAAATTCTCTCACTGTTTCCATTGTTCCCCCGTCTATTTCCCATGAAATGATGGGACAAGATACCATGATCTTAATTTTTTTAATATTGAGTTTCAAGCAAGCTATTTTCACCCTCCTCTTTCACATTCATCAAAAGCCTCTTTAGTCCTCTTCACTTTCTGCCATTAGGATGGTATCATCTGCATATCTGAGGTTGCTGATATTTCTCCCTACAATCTTGACTCCAGCTTGTGATTCATCTAACCCAGCATTTAGCATGATATATTCTGCATATAAATGAAATAAGCAGATTGACAATATACAGTCTTGTGGCACTCCTTTCCCAATTTGAACCAGTCCATTGTTTCATGTCTGATTCTAGCTGTTGCTTCTTGACCTGCACAGATTTCTCAGGAGGTAGGTAAGGTGTTCTGGTATTCCCATCTCTTTAAGAGTTTTCCACAGTTTGCTGTTATTCACACTGTCAAAGGCCTCAACACAGTCAATGAAGCAGAAGTCGATGTTTTTCTGAAATTCTCTTGCTTTTCCTATGATCCAATGGTTGTTGCCAATTTGATCTCTGGTTCCTCTGCCTTTGCTAAATCCCAGCTGTACATCTCAAGGTTCTTGGTTCATGCACTGTTGAAGCTTAGCTTGAAGGATTTTGAGAATTACCTTGCTAGCATATGAAATGAGCACAATTCTATTGTAGTTTGAGCATTCTTTGGCCTTGCCCTTTCTAATTATATAGTATTTGATGTAATACATGTACTTTCCCAACAGATACAAGAAAGTTTGTGTAAAAAGTCATATTTGCAACAAAAACATAAAGAAAAAAGAACAAAAACTTACTAAGAAGGCACTGGATTTGACCAAAGAAACACAATTAAGGTAAACTATGAGCAATTTTCCTAAATGCAAATCCTATTTCTGAATGTCTTACTTGTATGTGTGGAGACTAATTCAGCCTAAAGAAGGAACCAGAACCCCATGCATGATTGTTATATTCAGAAAATATGGTATATCTGCATGTCCAAAACTTGAAAATGTAACAAGAGTATTACAACAAACTCTCCAAATTCATGCCCTGCATTATGCAACAAGTTCACCTTAGAGGTATCTGATTCCCTGAGGGTTGTTTGGGAATGTGACTTCATTTTGGAAATGTGACTTCATTTGGATTATTATTTACTATTAGGGCTCAGATTCTAAAAAAAAATGTTGTCTTATACAAAATGTTGTCTTGTACAAAATGGATAAATTGCAAATTATTTTTGCCTAGGAGAGATGAAAATGATCTCAGTCTATTAGACGAGATAAGATAACCATAAGGTTACCATTGCCATTGCCCAGTAGAGCAATAACCAGTTTCCTGTCCAAGTTATAGTACTCTTATTCCCTCAATCACTTTTTTTGTGTATGTAATCAACTTTATCATTCTGTATCATTAATAAATTAAATATATCTCTGAATCTTTAACTTGTGCCTACTAGAAGACTTATCTATTTAACTTTTTATAAATATTATCTTAACATTAATATGTTAATTAATATGTTAATTATGCTAACATTAACATTATCTTAACATAAACTGATGGGTCAGTGATCCTCCAGGCTTCTGTTCAATGAGATATATGTATGGGGGCAGATATTGTCTTTGACATTTTTGCACAGATGCCTAGACCAAATATGAGAGAGACAAGACAACAGAGGTGGTTTTGTTGGTTCACACTTAGCTCCAACCCGGTGATTAGATGTGATCTATTATGAGCAAAGTGTGCATGGAGCAGGACTGTCCTGAAGAAGCTCAGAACACAATCAGTGTTACATCTGAGCCCAGCCCTGAGTGGAGGAGAGGGGCAAATCCACAGTCTCAAGTGTGGGTCAGTAGGTATCAAGGACCATAAGGCAGAGGGGGTCTTTTCACTGCAGAGAGTATCATCGGTGAAGCAGTCAACACAAGGGCAGTGCTGATTGGCCTCTGAAAACCAGGCTCCCATTTCTAATGGTTTGTGAGAAATGTAATTTAGTTAGGAGATCATAGCAGAGGTATAAGCAGGGGCTCCATTCTTAGATCATAGTAGATATTACCTTAAAATTCACAAACATTATTGAGAAAAACTAAGATAATTTGGTTTTAAAATAAGGGACATGCCCCAGGGAGGTGGGTGTGATGTCATAGTAAAAGTCATGTGTTCATATTGACATTATTTATTTGACTACAGTGTAAGAAGACCTGAAGATATTTCATTTTTCCAGTTTTAAAAGAAACATTATATGTAAATGTCACAACAGAACTTTTCTGCTTTGTTACCCAGTCTTAAGGAATTCCAGAGTCATCTTTGCAATATATTTTGTACAAAACAAGAGAATTCATCCCTCATAAGGGGTAATAGTATACCATGACTATTAGTAAAAGAAAAGATATTTAATTGTGGTTTCTAAACTGAATTTTTCTTTCAACTAGTTTGTTTATAACAGGTAAAGCATAGCACACCTGAGATTTCTTTCACTTCTGCTTCATTTTATAAACAAAGGCATGGCTTTTATTTCTATAAAAATACTTTTTTTTCTAGAAACTAATAACAGATTATTAGTAGAGGAACGAGGAGAAGCATAAGAGCATCAGGGAAACAAAATAATTTACATCTGACCAAGATACTTCCAATAGTAAAAAGGGAAGCTATTAATAATTAACCCAGAAATGAAAGTGCAAATCAGAACTGTGAGGAGCAATTAGGATTTAAGTTCACTCTAGTAGAAGAACAAACCTTAATATTTTCTACATACTTTCAGAAAATATGAATATACTTGTAATGAACAAAGAAATGTACTACCCATATCAGATCCACCCCCTCACCCCAAGAAAGTTCCCCAATTCCTAGGACCACTGTCAGCTCCTTCATCAATGCCTCAGCTATAGAGGTAAGTCTTGCCCAAGATCTTTCCCTTCCCAAGGCAGTACAGACCATTTCAGTTGGCATAGGACTATTCTCAGACCATTTATTTCCAGAGCTTCCTATGGGTTGACTTCTTCCTCTGCCGAATCCTGCTTACCTCCCCCTAGGGTGTTGATCTTAAGGGCACTCCCTAATAAATGCCTTGTGTAATAAACTCCATCTCAGGATTTGCTTCTCAGAAATTCCACCTGAGACAGTGTTTGACATTGATATGTTATGTAGACTGTATTCACTCAATGGCAAATGGGTGATGACCACAGACTCTGAAACTATCTCCTGGTTACAACCTGGGCTCCACCACTTAACAGCTATGACTGTGGGCATGTTACTAAGTCTTGATTTCTATCTCTGTAAATTGTAGAGAAAAACAGAACCTATCTCATAGGTTTGCTGTGAGATTTGGATGAGTTAATTCATATGGAGAACTTAGAACCACACTAAAGATTCTAGAAAGTCCTCTGTAATCAGTGATACTATTTTAACCCATTTTCAGTCAAAGTTGGAAAGAATCCAGCATCTTCTTCTGAGCATAGGAGACTCATGCAGTTGGGATTGACTAAGTTCCCTGTGGCAGGGCCCTTTCTCACATCCCGAGGCAGTGTCAGCTTCCTGACCAGCACCGAGGTCCTGACACATTGTTCACATTCAGCCACTAAGCACAGTCCTTCCAGGGAGATGAGATTTCTTGTCTGGGGTCCACGTCTATCCAAAGTCTAGACTCCTGGAATAGCTCAATATTCCTACAACCATGTCCCTGAAAGTCACTCTGGGATATCCCCAAAACCTCCAAATCCACACAGTCAGACCCTCAATCCTATCAGGTTCAGAAGATATCTGGGCCTCCTCTCAGTCTGATCTTTGTCAGCAGCATGCTTATGCTACTTTTATTTTTCCCCTTCTAGATCAAATTTCCCAGGATGATTCATGCCTAAAACAAGAGTCTCATATTCTTTTTCCTGTTTATATAATCAACCCTATCAAGGTGCAATTCTTTTGTTCTATAACCTGGTCTTTCTTGATGCCTTCAAAGTCTCAGTCCCAATCAGTGTGATGAAAGAAAATCTCTCAGAGGAATAAACCACAAGTGACATAGAGATGCTAAAAATATGGTGAATAATACCAACCACAGTGAAATTTCAGAACTCTGGTGAAGTTGTGAAGTACATCTCCCCAAGTGACTTTGTAGAAAGTCTGGAGAAAGACTTCAGAAAGTCTGTAGAAAGACTGAAGAATAGGATGCACCATTCACTATTTCAGATAGTCTAGATTATGATAATAGTAACTGCTTCTGGAATCAGAAAATGAACATTTATTCTGAGATATTATTTATTCTTTCTAAATAAGAAACTATTTCTAAAGAAGGCAGAATATTTTATTTTTTATTTTTTTTTAGTCTTTAGATAAATAAGGTAGAAATAGTGACAACAAAATTACATAATACCTTACTTCATGTATTCCCCAATTTATTTTTGTTAATAAAAGTTACACTTTACATTTACAAAGTCTTTAAAAGTTTTAATCAAAATTTGGTTTCATAAAATAAACATATTTTTACCCCTAAGGAAAAATACTTAGGATAAAACACTTTTAGCTTGAGTGTATTTGTTTTGGTGATAGTGGTTATTTACTATGATGTATTAAAAATCCATCATGGATACTAAAAAAGATCTTGAATTAAAAAAAAAAAAAAACAAAACTTGAATAACCAAAGCAATTCTGAGAAAGAACAAAGCTGGTGGCATCACACTTTGTTATTTCAAGCTATACTATAAAGCTCTAGTAATCAAAACAGAATGGCAGTGTCACAAAAACAAATACATAGACCAAAGGAATAGAATCAAGGCCCCAGAAATATACCTATGCACATATGATCAGTTAATATTTGATAAGAAAACCAAGAATCCTCATTGGAGAAAAGACAGTCTCTTCAGTATATTCCATTAGGGAAAGGGTATATTCACATGTAAAAGAGTCAAACTAGACCCTATCTGATATCAACCACAAAAAATTAATTGAATCAGATTGAAGACTTAAATGTAAGACCTAAAACCATAAAACTCCTGGAAGAAAACATAGGGGAAAGATCTTTGACACTGGTCTTGGCAACTTGTTTTGTTGTTGTTGTTGTTATGACACCATAAGCCATACAATAAAAAACAAATAAGTATTCTAAGTACTCCAGCTTGGGTTATGCTACTATTCCTGTGACCAAAGTGAAAGAAAAGTGAAAGTGTCAGTTGCTTAGTCACGTCTGACTTTTTGTGACCCCATGGACAGAAGCTACAGTCCATGGGATTCTCCAGGCAAGAACACTGGAGTAGTTAGCCACTCTCTACTCCAGGGGATCTTCCTGACCCAGTGACCAAACCTAAGTCTCCTGAATTGCAGGCAGATTCTTTACCATCCAAGCCACCAGGGAAACCCTATTTCTATGACTGAAAGAGTGAAATGAAATAATTAGTTGAAGTGGATTGAAATGCAGTTCTCCAAAAGAAGGGAAAAATTTGTTCCTGGGAAGGAAGGAACCAAACATTAACTGTCCATTACAAAAAAAAAAAAAAAAATTCCTTGTCTCCAACTTTAGCTTTTAACCAGGTACTGCTGCAAGAAAATGCCTAGAAGACATTGTTTCTTATTCTCATTTCAAGCTTCAGCAAAGTTGATACTATTTATCACTGGTCATGCATAGTTTAGATATACTTGATCTTGGTTCTAGAAACGCTGACATCCCTTTCCTCTAACAAACCAGGCCAATGTTCCAAGTGACCTCCAGAATCTGAACCAAATGAAGCTAAGAACACCCTTGGCCTTCTCTTTAATGGAGAATTCAACACCTAGTAAGAGAAAACTTTGATACTGAAATAATCTTGAGAAACACAGCAGTTTTCCTAAGAACTTCAGGATCCCTTCTTTATTGTAAGCAACCTCTGTGCCTGGTTTCTAATATTGGCATTATTCTTCTACTCTCCATTGTGGTTCCAAGAGTTGGGAATGGGCTACTTAAGGGCATGAAGATGACCACAGAGATGAGGTTTTTGTCTAAATAGGCAATAACTGAAGGTATCAGGTTATATATAAAATAAAACAAGGAGAAAGGCACACAGCTGAGATGGATTCGGATTCTTTCCATTTTAACAGTAATGAGTCATTTGTCCTTATTCCATAGTGGCCTCATGCTTAGAGGGATTAAGAAAAATGGAAAATCAATCCCAGTTCTGCAGCAGAGGCAGCATCCATTGAATAGCTTGCTAATTGTTCACTATATAAACTTCCTAGTGAATAATCATTCCAGAAACAACAGAAAAGAGTCCTGACATTTGGCCCATCTCATTTCTGAAATATTCAAATTCCTATTAAAATGATAAATCATAATGATTCTAAAAAATTGTAATATTCTTGGTTTAGTCACTGGATTCAGAGTCTCTAACAATATTATAGATGTAATAATGTATTATAGCTCTTTTCAATAATAGGTTAATATTATGAACCTTGCTTTTTAATCCATATTGCTTTCAAAAGCTATTATAATCCAATTACATAAAAATTAAACTGATTTTTCTGGAAGATTATTAAAGAGAACATCTTCCTGAATTTAGTGCCAGAAATATACCCATAGTGGTAGCTCAAACAACAACAAAAAATAATCAGGACCAATAGCCACTCAAAACAAAGGTTTGATTTACAATATCCCCAAACCAAACTAGGATCATGGCATCCGGTCCCATCACTTCATGGCAAAGAGATGGGGAAACAGTGGAAACAGTGGCTGACTTTACTTTTCTGGTCTCCAAAATCACTGCAGATGGTGATTGCAGGCATGTAATTAAAAGATGCTTACTCCTTGGAAGGAAAGTTATGACCAACCTAGATGGCATATTAAAAAGCAGAGACATTACATTGTCAACAAATGTCCATCTGGTCAAGGCTATGGTTTTTCCAGTGGTCATGTATGGATGTGAGAGTTGGACTGTGAAGAAAGCTGAGCGTCGAAGAACTGATGCTTTTGAACTGTGGTGTTGGAGAAGACTCTTGAGAGTCCCTTGGACTGCAAGGAGATCCAACCAGTCCATCTGAAAGCAGATCAGTCCTGGTTGTTCATTGGAAGGACTGAGGTTGAAGCTGAAACTCCAATACTTTGGCCACCTGATAGGAAGAGCTGACTCATTGGAAAAGACCCTGATGCTGGAAAAGTTTGAGGGCAGGAGGAGTAGGGAACAACAGAGGATGAGATGGTTGAATGGCATCACTGACTCGATGAACATGGGTTTCTGTGGACACTGGGAGTTGGTGATGGACAGGGAGGCCTGGCGTGCTGTGGTTCATGGGGTCGCAAAGAGTCGGACACAACTGAGTGACTGAACTGATCCCCAAACCAAAGGCCCTCATCAGTTTTAATTTATTTGATTAATAGTCCAGAAAATAAGTTACTAGTGCCTGACATGCAGGAAGTGGACGATGTGAAAAACCAGATTAAAATCTACATCATTTTTCTTTGATGCCATAAACAAAATAGAATTAAATAAAATAAAAGAAATACATAAGCCTATGCTAAATTTAAATAGACGACAAGTTGATAGAGTGGCGTCAACTTTAAAATGACTATAACTCTATAAAACCACTGAGTTGTTTTTTGTTTGTTTGTTTGTTTGTTTGTTTTAATCAATGATAAATGGGTGGATTTTGCTCTGGATTGTTGAATCTGAAGGCTGTAATCCAAACTAGCCTTCAATTGCTAACCTGTTCAAGGGCTGCTCATCAGTGACTCTTTCCATGCTGGTGGATTATGTTTTCCATCAGCCAGTGAATTTACCTACCATAATGAAGTCGATAGGCAAGCCAGCTCACTCCATTTCCTTTCTTCTTTTTTTTTTTTTTTTCAATTATTTTTATTAGTTGGAGGCTAATTACTTTACAATATTGTAGTGGTTTTTGTCATACATTGACATGAATCAGCCATGGAGTTACATGTATTCCCCATCCCGATCCCGCCTCCCACCTTCCTCTCTACCCGATCCTTCTGGGTCTTCCCAGTGCACCAGGCCCAAGCACTTGTCTCATGCATCCAATCTGGGCTGGTGATCTGTTTCACCCTTGATAATATACATGTTTCAATACTGTTCTCTCGAAACATCCCACCCTCGCCTTCTCCCACAGAGTCCAAAAGTCTGTTCTGTACATCTGTGTCTCTTTTTCTGTTTTGCATATAGGGTTATCGTTATCATCTTTCTAAATTCTATATATATGTGTTAGTATACTGTAATGGTCTTTATCTTTCTGGCTTACTTCACTCTGTATAATGGGCTCCAGTTTCATCCATCTCATTAGAACTGATTCAAATGAATTCTTTTTAATGGCTGAGTAATATTCCATGGTGTATATGTACCACAGCTTCCTTATCCATTTGTCTGCTCATGGACATCTAGGTTGCTTCCATGTCCTGGCAATTATAAACAGTGCTGCGATGAACATTGGGGTGCACGTGTCTCTTTCAGATCTGGTTTCCTCGGTGTGTATGCCCAGGAGTGGTATTGCTGGGTCATATGGCAGTTCTATTTCCAGTTTTTTAAGAAATCTCCACACTGTTCTCCATAGCGGCTGTACTCCGACATAAATCCATTTCCTTTTAAATAGCTTAAGCTTTTAATAGAACAAGAAAATAGAGGCTGTCATGAGATTAAATCAAACCAAGGGTCAAGGCTTGTGGTGAAAAGAAGCTGAGATTTGAAAACTTACTAGGGTGAGCTGATAAAAGTGGAGAGGCTTTTTTTTCCATCTCAAGAGGACAGCTGAAAGATTGTTTTACTGCAGGTGATACGTCAGCCTGTTACTTACTCATCACACCTGCCAAACTTGAGAGGCTCTCTGTTATTACTTACAACTGCCAGTTTACAAGATGGCCCTGTAGGGAGTGAACGAACCAACTGAAACAAATAGAGGTTTGACCACAGCTGCAATGTCTACTCTAGTCAGCACAGGTAGTAAATCTTAAGTAGGAAGGACCGGCCCAAATACTTTCCCTTCAGGTCGCCAGATCTTGTATCCCAGCCCCAAAAGTTAACTTCTGTGGAGTGCTGTGGCCTGGGAATTCTGACTGATAGTTCAAGAGAAAGGCTTGATTTGATCACATAAAGACTTTTCACATTAACTGCTTCTGGATAGATAAGATTTTTCCTAGTACCATTACCTTTAGTTCAAATTCTGGGGGAAGAGCAACCAATTAAGCAGAAACATCGGTGAAAAAGAGCAGCAATACGGGAAACATACAAGGACGGCCCTGACAATCTGAGTAGACTGAAATAAGAGAAGCTGAAATTGAGGAAAGGATTCTGTTTGCCTAGAATATTTTTTCTGTGCCGTTTTTCTCCCTCTGGTCATGACTGTCTGTTTAGGCATTTCAAGTTAGAGGCTGTTCTGGACATAGTATATGGCTCATCTGTTCACCCTGGTCTTACTCTGATTTGATCTTTCAGTTCAATTGGCATTTTGTAGTTGTTTGGAAATTGTGCCTTGGGTGGGGGGTGGGGGGGGCAGGGTGAGTTTACAATAGTGAACAAGGAGGGGACTGAAGGGAAAGAACACGATTTATAACCATTTTGGTAGCCTGTTGACAGTGGAAGGTGTGTTATGGCATTTTGAATGCATTTCTGGGGGCTCCCCAGGTGATGCTAATGGTAAAGAACCTGCCTGCCACTGTGGGAGACATAAGAGATGTGGGTTCAATCGTCTCTGGGTTGGGAAGATCCACTGGAGAAGGAAATGGCCACCTACTCCAGTATTCTTGCCTGGAGAATCCCGTAGACAAGGGAGCCTGGCGAACTACAACCCATAGAGTCACAAAGAGTCAGACTTAGCACACATATGCTTTGAGCCTGCCTCTCTGAAGACTAAAGTGCTCTAAACTGAGCACTTGAGCCCCCTAATGTGACTGCAAGTTAAAACAGTTTGAATGTGGCTTTAAAGCACCACAGAATGACCTAGGGAGATTTTAAAAGTACCCATGCCTGTGTCTCATCCCTGGACATTCTGATTTGATTGGACTAGGGAAGGACCCAATTCTCAAACTTTTAAAAAAGTTCTCTCAGATATTTGTAATGTGCATGTATTTCTAACATGCAACTAGAACATAGAACCCTAGATGCACATAGAATGCCTAAAAAGCAGGGGGAAAAGCCAAATACAAGGATAGTGAGTGCTCTGGTATATAAGGAGATGTGTGCTGCTGTTTGGAAAGGCTCCATCAAGTCCTTAATGACACTGTGTCTGTTGTTTGATGAGACATGTCACCTTAATAGATGCTCAGCTCTGTGCTTCCTATCATAACATTATTCATGTTGGGATTGTGTATGCACATGCGTGTGTGTGAGTATATATCTATATCTGTATCTATAGCCTGACATACATGAGGCATGCATTCTTACCTGTTACTAACTTAAAACAATAGGGGTGTCCAATGAAGATTCAAACTTCATTCCTCTGAAAGAATGCCATGGTGATAATTATAACACCAATGGCCTTTCAAAAGTATAAATCTTCACTAACTTGAGTTCAAAATCTTTTCAATGTGGCATTAAAGAAATTCTTCTCTATATAAAATTTGATATTCAACCAGAGTAAAAGGGCTGCAGTTTTTCAAATTGACACAATTTCTTTGATAACATAAAGACTGTCAAAATTATACATAGAAGCCCTAAGGCAAGAGAAAAGATGCTTTCCATCTCCAAGGTAAATAAAGTTCTTGACAGAGTCTGAGTGAAAGAGGACAGCAGTCCAGTTGGCAATCTCCCAATAGTCATTCTTGATATGATGGAAGATGGATTATGGAAGGGGGGACATGATTAGATTTCATCACAGTTTCATGACAGAATCCTCCCCTCAGTAGGACTAGCCTTATGGAAAAGATTATGATACACACTGCCATTCATAAATTGACTATATTATGCAACTGATAATAAAAAATATTTGACATTACATGAAACCTAAATCGAAAAAGCAAAACATATGAATTATGATTTAAGTGGAAAAGCAACCTCCTGGGGAGAGAGCAGTCTAGTACATCACAAGAAATCTGGGCTTTAATATTCCTCTGTGTTTCAAGTTTCAGTAGGCTGATGAATAGGCAGTGATGAATGATTACTTTGTTGCTCCCTCTGAGAATTAGAACTGATACTGGCTATTTACTCTGAATATTCACTGGAAGGACAGGTGCTGAAACTGAAGCTCCAATACCTTGGTCACATGATGCGAAGAGGTGACTCATTGGAAAAGACCCTGATGCGGGAAAGACTGAGGGCAAGCAAAGTGGGTGATAGAGGATGAGATGGTTGGCTGGCATCACTGATTCAATGGGCAAGAGGTGAGCAAACCCCAGAAGATAGTGAAGGACAGGGAAGCCTGGTGTGCTGCTGCTTACGGGGTTGCAAAGAGTTGGACATGACTTAGCACCTGAACAACAACATTTACTGAGTATTAACCCAAAGAGCATTTCCCTTTCAATGTATAAGCACAAAACTTGATGCCATGAATTGTGTATTCTGACTCCAAACTTTCAAATAGGTACCATAAACATTTCAGTGTATCTGAATATTGCAAATTGTATTGCCTGTAAACAATGAAGTTTTATTCATTTGTTCATTCAAGATGAACATACTCATTGTTCCCTATTTTGCATACAAGTACCTTCTAGATTTTGAAGATACAGAGGTGAACATTACCAGAAAAGTATTCAGTTATGCATATACACATGTTCATTCTTTTTTAGATTATTTTCTTGTATAGGTTATCACAGAATATTGAGTAGAATTTCCTCTGCTACAAAGTAGGTTATTGTTCATTATCTTGAGCAAAATCATGAACATATAGCCCCATATTAGTTTAAGATTCCATAATCTTAAAGTTGAAAATAAATTAATTCAATAATAAATGTAGTTACATGCACAGACAGAGAAAGCAAAGTTATAGATACTAAAGGGAGAAGTGAAAGAGGGTGGGGCACATAAGGAGTTTGAAATTAACATATACGCACTACTATGTACATGACATGGATATGCAGTGTACAAGGGCCTACTGTACAGCACAAGGAACTATATTTGATATTGTGTAACAACCTATAATGGAAAAGAATTGAGGCATTATATATATATATATATATATATATATATATAACTGAATCACTTTTCTATAAACCTGAAAATAACACATTGTAAATCAGCTATACTACAATATGAAATAAAAATAATAAATGGAGTTATGTGGGACAATTGTTGACTCTGTGTAAATTGCGAAGGCTTTTTCATACATCCTGCAGCATCATCTCACCTTTTCATAGTTGTCCCAGGCCCTTGTTCAACTCTTTGTAAACCCATCAACTGTAGCCTGCTCTCTGGCTGTAGGTTCCTCTGTCTGTGGATTTTCCAAGAAATAATATGGAATCAGGTTGGCATTTTCCTACTCCAATCATGGTGCCACAGTACCTCAATTCAGTCATGCTGCCTACCTAGCAGATACTTGGCATTGTAAACTCTGAGAAGATAAGAAGGAATAAGACATAGTTCTGCTTTTAATGAGTTTGATAGACAGTTGAGGGGAAGATTTATAAACATATCTGAGATGAAAGAAAAGAGATTACAGAATCTCAAAATAGGAATTTATAAATGGTGATGTGGGAACAGAGGAAAAAGAGGGTACAAATATCCATCAAGGGTAGGGATTTTAGAAAAGGAGGCAAGAATACATAGAAGAACTACACAAGAAAGGTCTTAATGATCTGGAATACCACAATGATGTGGTCACTCACCTAGAGCTGGACATCCTGGACTGTGAAGTAAATTGGGCTTTAGGAAGCATTATTATGAACAAAGCTAGTGGAGTTGATGGAATTCCAGTTGAGCTATTTAAAGTCCTAATAGATGATGCTGTTAAAGTGTTGCACTCAGTATGCTAGTAAATTTGGAAAACTCAGTGCTGACCACTAGACTGGAAAATGTCAGTTTTCATTTCAATCCCAAAGAAGGGCAGTGCCAAAGGAAATTCAAGCTACTGTACAAAATTGTGCTCTTTTAACATGCTAGTGAGGTTATGCTCAAAATCCTTCAAGTTAGGCTTCAACAGTGCATGAACCAAAAACTTCCAGATGTACAAGTTGGGTTTGAAGAGGTGAAGGAACCGGAAATCAAATTGCCAACCTTTGTTAGATCATGGAGAAAGCAAAGGGGTTCCAGAAAAACATCTACTTCTACTCCATTGACTATGCTAAAGCCTTTGACTATGTGGATCACAACAAACTGAGGAAAATTCTTAAAGAGATAGGAACACCAGACTACCTTACCTGTCTCCTGAGAAACCTGTATGTGGGTCAAGAAGAAACAGAACCAGATATGGAACAATGGACTGCTTCAGATTTTGGAAAGGAGTACCACAAGACTGTCAATTGTCACCCTGCTTATTTATCATGTAATGGATAGGAGAGTTGGACCCTAAAGAAGGTTGAGTGGCAAAGAATTGATGCTTCCAAGCTGTGGTGCTAGAGAAGATTCTTGAGAGTTCCTTGGGCTGCAAGGAGGTCAAACCAGTACAACCCCAAATGAAATTAACCCTTAATATTAGTTGGACTGATACTCCAATAGTTTGGCCACCTGAAGCAAAGAGCTGACTTTCTGGAAAGACCCTGATGCTGAGAAAGACTGAAGGCAAAAGGAGAATGGGGTTGGCAGAGGATGGGATGATTAGATAGCATCACTGAGTCAATGAATGTGAAATTGAGCAAACTCTGAGAGATAGTGGATGACAGAGGAGCATGGCATGCTGCAGTTCATGGGATTACAAAGAGTCAGACGTGACTTAGTGGCTGAACAGCAACAAAGGAGTTTTAGAACAGAGATCCCCAATCTCTGGGATCTAATGTCTGATGATATGAGGTCGAGCTGATGTAATAATAATAGAAATAATGTGCATGATAAATGTAATGTGCTTGAATCTCTGGAAAAAATCCCCTCCTCCAGTCAATGGAAAAATTGTCTTCCACAAAACTGGTCCCTCTTAAGGATCACAGTATTAGAAGAAGAATAACATCACAGTTTATATTTATTGAGCTACTACATCTTACAGGGATTTCCCATGACTGTCTCATTTAATTCCTAACTACGTCCTATAAGGTAAAGATCATTACCTCAATTTGTAGGTGATTTTTAAAACATGAGCTCAGACGGGTTAGTTTTTTAGCCCCAAGTCACAATTATTCTTACAAAGATGAGCTTCCAACAAAAGTCTGCCCAAGGCCAAAGTCCACATGTGCAGCTGTAATTAAATACTGCTTCCCAAACACAGATTTACTAAGGAACTGCCTGCATTTGTTTCCTAGGGCTGTTTTGATAGAAACTGGATGGATTGAAACAACAGAAGTTGTTTTTTCATAGTTCTGCAGCCGTCAAGTTCACAGTCTGTGTCAGCAGGATGGTGCTCCCTCTGGAAACTCCAAGGTATAGTCCTTCCTTTCCTCCCCATCTCTCAGGGACTCCAGATGTCCCTTGGCTTATAGAAGCACAGTCCCAATCTCTGCTTCCTTCTCCATGTGGCTCCTCCTGGATTTTTCTCTGTCTTCTCTTCTCTTTCTCACAAAGACATCAGTCATTGGATTTAGGGCCTAATCCAGGAAGCTCTCATTCTGAGATCTTTATCTTAGTTATATCTGCAAAGTCTCTTTTTCCAAATAAAATCAGATTCATAGGTACCGGCTTTTAAGACTTAGACAATCTTTCAGGACGCCACAATTCAACACACTAGGATACTGCTTTAGTGGAGTGTACAGGACGAGTTGGAGTTTGTCAGGATGAGAGAGTATTGCAACCAGAATACTGCAACACTAAGATTAAACAGTGGACAGGTAGGAGAAAGCCACATTGGAAACTGCATATACTTTGTTATACTTGGAATGCCAAAATAAAAATAAGCAATCAAGAAAATACATGCTTAGAAATCAGGTTTGAACACTAGATAGACATCAGATAATTGAAAACTGGCCCGCCAAGCTAAATAACTAGGACTATATTCAAACCTGAGAATCATTTGAGACTTTATGTAAGGAAAGAGCACACTTAATTATATATTTGATAAAAGTCACTCCAGTGCCAGTATGGAAGCAGCATTATAGAATGGGGATTTGTGGTCATTGAGATCACCTATGTAGTTTTTGACACAACCCAGATGGAAGAATATAGATCAAAGACCATTAGAGAGGAGAAGAGGTTATGAAATAAAGCAATGATAAGGGATGATAGATTTGCTTAAATTTGAGAATCAGCTTCAAATAAACTTTTTACTTTGATGAGATCCCATTTATTTATTTTTGTTTTTATTTCCCTTGCTCCATGAGACAGCCAAAAAAAAAAAAAAAAAAAATATTCCTGAGACCAATGTCAAAGAAAATGCTGCTTATGTTTTCCTCTAGAAGTTTCATGGTTTCAGGTACTACACTTAAGTCTTTAATCCATTTTGAGTTTAATTTTGTATATAGTGTGAGAAAGTGGCCCAGTTTCACTTTTACATACAGCTGTCCAGTTTTCCCAACACCATTTATTGAAGAAGCTGTCTTTTTCCCATTGTATATTCTTGCCTCCTTTGCTATGGATTGACTGTATGTGTGTGGGCTTATTTCTAAGATCTCACTTCTGTTCCACTGATCTTTCTGTGTCCCTTTGTGTAAGCACCTTGCTGTTGTGATTATTGTAGCTTTGTAGTATAGTTTGAAGTTGGAGAGTGTGGTAACTCCAGCTTTGTTCTTCTTTAAATTTGCTTGGGCCATTCATCACCCTTTGTGTTCTATGTAAATTTTAGGATTTGGGTTACAGTACTGTGAAAAAATACCTTGGTATTTTAATAGAGATTGCATTGAATCTGAGGATTACCTTAGGGAGTGTGGTCATTTTAGTAATATTAATTCTTCCAATCCATGATCACAGTTTATATTTTCATTTGTTTCTTTCCTCAATGTCTTACACAGAAATTTTCTGAGTCTAGTTCCTTTACCTCCTTGGTTAGCTTTATCCTTAGTTGTTTTATGTTTTTTCATGCAATTGTAAATGAGACCATATTCTTAAATTCTCTTTTTGAGAGTCTGTCATTACTATATAGAAATACAACTTAGTTTACATATTAATTTTTCTCCCACAAAGTCACTGAACTCATTTATTAGTTCTATTTGTTTTTTGGTGGCATCTTTAGGATATTCTATGTATGATAATACGCTATGTAACCACAGAGACAGTTTTACTTATACTTTTCCAACTTGGATATCCTTTATCTCTATTTTCTCACCTGATTGCTATGACTAGACTTCCAATACTATGCTGAATTTAAGTGGTGAGAATGAACATCTTTATCTTATTTGTAATCTTAGAGCAACTGCTTTCAGCTTTTCACCATTGAGTACAATGTGGTTGTAGAGTTGCCATATCTGGTCTTATTATGTTGAGTTACACTTGCCTGGAAAATTCAATGGATAGAGGAGCCTGACAGGTTACAGTCCATGCAGTTACAAAATGTCAGACATAATTGAGTGACTGGGCACACACATACACACACAGAAACACACAGTCATACATGCATTTCCTCTATAATAAATTTGTTGAGAGCTCTATCATAAATGGATATTGAATTTTGTCAACAATTTTCTTTTTTGGATCTATTGAGATGATAATGTGGATTTTATCCTATGCTTCTTTGAATGTGGTGTATCACATTGATTTTGTTGGTACTTTGTTGATCTATCTTTGCATTACTGAAATAAATCCCAATTGATCATGATGTTTGGTCTTTTAATGAAATGTTGAATTCAGTTTACTAATATTTTGTTGAGGATATTTGCATCTATCTTCATCCAGAATATCAGCCTGTAATTTTTTCTTTTCTTCTATGTCTTAGTCTGGTTTTGTTATTAGGGTGATGCTGCCCTTGTACAAGTGTTCTTTCCTCTTCAAATTTTTGGAATAATAATTTGAGGATACATGTTAACTCTTCTTTAAATATTTGGTAGAATTCCCTAGTGAAGCCATCTGTTCCTAGATTTTTGCTTTGGGGAATTTTTATAGTTTATATATTTTATATCTTTTGTATTTCTGTGATATCAGTTCCCAATTCACTTCTTTACATTTCTGATTTTATCTGTTTGGACCTTCTCTCTTTTTTCTTGAGCTTCCCCAGTAGTTCAGTTGGTAAAAAAAAAAAAAAAAAAAAAAAAAAATCTGCTTGCAATACAGGAGACCCCAGTTCGATTCCTGGGTTGGGACAATCCCCTGGAGAAGGGATCCCACTCCAGTCTTCTGGCTTGGAGAATCCCATGGACACAGTTCATGGTGTTGCAAAGAGTCAGACTGAGTGACTTTCACTTTCAATTTCTCTTTTTTCTTGATTAATCTGGCTAAAGGTTTATCAATTTTGTTTATATATCCAAAAATTGGATCTTATTTTCATGAATCTTTTTTCTGTTTCCTTTAGTCTCTATTAATAAATTTACATCTTCTGCAATCTTCATTATTTCTTCCTTCTATTAAGTTTGGGCTTGGTTTCTTTTTATT
The DNA here is from genome assembly GCF_910594005.1 of Cervus elaphus. Classification (NCBI taxonomy): domain Eukaryota; kingdom Metazoa; phylum Chordata; class Mammalia; order Artiodactyla; family Cervidae; genus Cervus; species Cervus elaphus. The sequence continues at coordinate 1,119,432 of NC_057831.1, read as the reverse complement.
TTGTACTCCCTTTAGTGTGAGTGTGTTGTTTAATTGAGGATTATTTGTTTGTTTCCTCAAGAAAGGACTGTATTGTTATATACTACTCTCTTAAAACTGCTTTTGATGTGGCCAATAAATTTTGGAACATTGTCTGTGCTTTCATTGGTCTCCATATATTTTTGTATTTCTTCTTTATTTCTTTAGTGACCCACTGGCTATTTTCTAGCATGTTGCCTAACCTCCACATTTTTTTTTTTTTTTTTACAGTTTTTTTCTTGTTAATTTCTAGTTATATAGCATTGTGGTCACAAAAGATGCTTGATTCTTAATTTATTGAGACTGATTTGGTGACCTAACGTGCTCTATCCTAGACAATGTTTCAAGTGCATTTATAAAGAATGTGTATTCATGCAAGAGTTGAAATGTTCTATCTATCATCTATATTTCAATTAGCTCAATCTGATCTAATGTGTCAATTAAAGCTAGTATTTATTTCCTTTCTGTCTGGATTATTTGTCCATTGGAGTAAGTAGCAGTCAATCATAAAGGAAATCAATCCTGAATATTCATTGGGAGGACTGGTGCTGAAGCTGAAGTTCCAATAGTATGGCCACCTGATGTGAAGAGCTGACTCATTGGACAAGACCCTGATGCTGGGAAAGACTGAGTGCAAGCAGAGAAGGGAGCAAAAGAGGACGAGTTGGTTGGATCGCATCACTGATTCAATGGACATGAGTTTGAGCAAACTCCAGGAGATAGTGAAGGACAGGGAAGCCTGGTGGGCTGCCATTCATGGGGTAGCAAAGAGTCTTATATGACTTAGTGACTGAACAACATCAACAAATAAGTATCATGCTGAGGTTTCTTACTGATTTTGTGTTACCGTCAATTTTTCCTTTTATGTTTATTAATATTTGCTTTTATGAATTTAGGTACTTCTATGTTATATGCATAGATGTATACAAATATTATATACTCTTACTGTATTGAGCAGTTTATCATAATACAATGTCCTTCTTTATCTCTTAATGCAATCTTTGCTTTAAAGTCTATTTTGTCTAATATAAATACTGCTACTCTGGCTTTCTTTTAATTTCCTGTGCATGTAATATATTTAGAGATACCAAGGAATATTTCATACAAAAATGGACACAATAAAGGACAGAAATGGAATGGACCTAAAAGAAGAAGAAGATATTAAGAAGAGGTGGCAAGAATACACAGAAGAACTAAATAATAAAAAATCTTAATGACCCGGATAACCATGATGGTGTAATCACTCACCTAGAACCAGCTTAGAGTGCAAAGTCAAGTGGGCCTTAGGTAGCATCACTACAAATAAAGCTAGTGGAGGTGATGGAATTCCAGCTGAGCTATTTCAAATCTTAAAAGGTGATGCTGCTAAAGTGTGTCATGCAATATGCCAGCAAATTTGTAAAACACAACAGTGGTCACAGGACTGGGAAAGATCAGTTTCCATTCCAATACTAAAGAAGGGAAATGCCAAAGAATATTCAAACTATCACACAATTGCACACATTTCACATGCTAGAAAGGTAATGCTCAAAATTCTCCAAGCTAGGCTCCAACAGTACAAGAACTGAGAGAGTCAATTCCTAGGCAGGTTGATAAGAAGTCCAGGGTCCCTGAGAAGGAGAGAGGGGTCTGGAATTTTCAAGGAGGAGGAAAGGACACATATCTTTTTTTTTCCTCTCTACATTCTATACATTCCTTGTTTTCTTTAAGCCCTGAATTGATACTTACACAACAAACGACTCAGTTTAGACTCTGTACTAATGATTATATAACAACACTGTACCCTGCTCAAGGAAAGTTTCTGCTTCTTGAAAACTTTCTGATTAATTATGTTATCTTAGAATTTATATTATGGGAATGGACTTTGTAAGATCTTTCTATTGTTAGTTCTAATCCTGTCATCTTAAAATGTAAATTGTGGGAGTGGGTCTAGTAAGATCTTTACAACCTTGAGACATTCTTTTGATTTATTGTAATAACCAATTTAAAAAGTACATAACTCCCATGCTTAGACTAGGGAAGGGGCACTCTCCACCCCCCCTTCTGAAGCCTATGTCAGAAGCTTTCTCTGTCCCTTTTTATACTTCAGTAAAACTGTGCTATTACACAAAAGCTCTTGAGTGATCAAGCCTGGTCACTGGTCCCAAAGCTAAAATCTTCAGAAATCATGAACCTTACATCGTTCACTGTAAGCTATCATCTTGGGAACTCATCTGGGATCTTCAAGATAAGGTAAGAACACTCAGAGCTATAGCCTCCCTGCTTTCTCACTATACATGCTTTCTGCCTTATTTTACTAACTCTACGGTGTGCTTGTGTGAATGAATGACACGCCCTGTGTGAAATAAGTAATGAGCCCTGCTCTGCAGTTTCGATGTGCCTCATTATGACTGAAAGAAGTCCCAAAAAGGGGAGCCTTGTGAGTGGTTTATACCGACCTGGCAATGCCAAGAGACACCCAATGTCCCTGCGAGGGGAGCGGCCAGAAACGGGTGAAGCATGTGAACTGAACTTTCCTTTCTTGTTCACCTTTTCTTGGTTTCTTTGACCATTTGTAATTGCGTGGGTGATTATAACTACTAACTTAATCTTTCAGATCATAGACTTTCAAGGGAATTGTGATCCATGCTGTTACTATGTACGTTTACTTAGACCCCATGTATGGAAGTGCCTAGCCTTGCCAGGATCCAAAAGTTACAAGAACACATTTGGGAGCAAGGCAGAATTCGAGCTCCAGGAACATCTCTCAGGCTCAGGTCACTCTTTTGGCTGCCTGCCTCAGGGGGCAGTGACCTGAAAATGAGTCCTTGTCATAGCTGTGCCTCCAAACTATATGGATGGAAGCACTGTTAGCTAGCATGAGGTTTCTAAGAACATAGGTCAAGAGTCCCAGATTGGAAGTGCAATGGGCTTCTTGTTTTGGTACTACTAGCTCTTAGCAGACCAGAGAAAGCTCTTTGATGGTTTTTGTCTTAACTTCTTAGATATTTCTTTTGTGGAATCTGTGGAGATGAACTTGAAGGGTTGGAACTAGTAGCTTGAGGACAAAAATCACTTTTTCCTCACTGGCCAACCCTCCACAACTTCTTTTGCTATCACATATCCTGGTGTGGTGACACTCAGAAGAGACATCTTGGGTTTGCTGCTCATCTCCTTATGACTCACCGCTTTTCCTGCCATCAGGACTGTCCTCGGGAATGCGCACAAGCACACTGAACATGGATGATTCCCCTAGTAGCCCTCGCTTGGGAAGCATTCTGGGAAGACCACTCTGCCCCAACCCAAATGGTGTCAGAGAAACAGGGGAAATCACAAAGGTGTTGGTGTAAGGAACTAAATCAATCTGGGGTGCCATCAGGTCTGTCCCTGGTGCATCTCCACCCCACCTCGGTGGTAGAACTGGGAGGGATGAGCATGGCGCCTGCATCGGTAACAGACAGACTAAGTCTGACCAGGGAAGGAAAGCTTTAGTGGAGAGTCTGTCTACACCCCCATCTAGAGCAGGGAGGGTCACTTCCGGTGGAAAAAAAGCCACAGCTGTGGATGCCCCTTTTTTTTCTCTCTTATAGATGGGAACTAACAGTTTTGGAACCACTCCTTTCAAATGTAATAAAAAAAAAAAAAAAAAAAAAAAAAAAAAAAAACAGGGACAAGTTTGATTCCCAGAGTTTAAAAAAAAGACATACCCGATATTCTTCTGTGATACCGAATGGCCACAGTATCCATTGGAAGATGGAGAATGCTGGCCAGTTGAAGGGTATGTTAATTACAGCACTGTTTTACAACTAGATCAGCTCTGTAGAAAACAAGGGAAATGGGTAGAAGTGCCATATATGTTGCTGTTTATCTCTCTGTGAGACATGCCAGACTTGTGTCCTAAGGGTACAGATTTGGGTGTGAAACCTCCAGGTCCCTCCTCTTCTCTTACTTTGCCCCTGTATCTGGCGGCTCCCAACTGAACAGGCTGAGAATCAGGGCACCTTTCCAGGAGCAGTTGCCTCAGTTTCGGTAGAAATTCAAACAGTCCCATTTCGGGTCGAGACTATTTAGAGGATTCAAGAAGTACATAGAAGCCTTTATAGGACAAACTTTACTTTGCGACCTTACTTATATAGCAGCCCACTACTTAGGGCTTGGCAACCCACTCCAGTATTCTTCCCTGGAGAATTCCATGGACAGAAAGACCTGGCAGGCTGCAGTCTATGGGGTCACAAAATGTCAGACACGATTGAGTGACTAACACACTTATAATGTATACCGTAAGACAGACACTGATCTCTGACTCAAAAACTCGGGTTTTAGGGAAGCTGCTACTTTTAGAGATGAATGGCTTGAGCGTGAGACAAGGGGAAAGAGGAAACATGAAATAGCCCTCCTCCCTACTGGGAACCAAGCAGTTCTCATGACAGCGTCATACTGGGGCTCTAACATGGCTAAAAGAGGGTGGGATCAGAACCACCTTGCTGTATGTACTCTTAAAGGACTCAAGTGAGTGGGCACTAAGACATTAACCTATGCTAAGTTGAATGACATAGAATGGGGTGGGGGGAGTGGGGAGGAAACTTCTGGTAAATTCCTAGCTAAAGTATACCGGAGACTGTCTGCAAATTTACTGACATTGATCCTGAAAGTGCAGAAGGAGGAATAATCTTTAAAGATTCCTCACTCAATAAGCTCCAAATATCTACCATAAGTTAAGGGAAAACAGGCATTTGGACCAAATCAGTCTTTAGAAAAACTGTTGCAGCTGGCTCAGGCAGTGTATTATGGTAGAAGATATGAGGGGGAAAATAGGAGGCAAAAAAGAACCGGGCAAAAGACTGATGCCCCAACAATGGCTGTTATATCTGCTCTCAAATAGCCTGAGAAAAATGCCCAGAGGAACCCAGGTGAAAAGGGATGGGCTTGTTATTACGATGGAAAGAAGGGGCATCACAAGTGGGATTGCTCTCAGGCATCTAAGCCACTCTTGGCTCCATGTCCAGTCTGCAAAGGACCATCCTAGAGAAGAGACTGCCCTCTGAGGTGTGGGCCCCAGGGGTTGGACTCTCAAGACCATCAGGATTAAAGGTCCCTGGAGGTCCCTACACAAGCTCCCATCCTAATTATACCTGAGGAACTCCAGGTATTAGTAACTGTAGGGGCCAATCAGTCAATTTTCTTTTGGACACTCAGGCAAATTTCTCCACACTCACTGAGGCCCCTGGTCCACTTTCCTCCCAATCCACCATAATGGGACTGTCTGGATGAGCCAAAGGTTATTATTTCAGCTGTTCTTTAAGCTGCAACTGGGACTCTGTGCTATTTTTCTCACAAGTTTCTGATTGTGCCGGCATCTCCCTCATCCCTTCTGGGGAGGGATATACTGAGTAAGGTCCAGGCCTCTTTTTTCATGATATGGAGCCAGCTCTTTTTAATTGAACAAAATGTAAATCCTACAGTGTGGTTTTATGGAAAAACTGTGGGTCAAGTACAAAATGTTGTTCCTGTCGTTATCAAGCTCAAGGACCCTCACCTATTTCCACATCAAAAGCAGTACCCACTAAAGCCTGATGTTAAGGAAGATTTAAAACCCATCATTGAAAATTTAAAGGATCAAGGGCTATTAATTCCCTGTAACAGTCCATCAGTTCAGTTCAGTTTATTTCAGTCACTCAGTCGTGTCCAACTCTGCAACCCACAAAGAACTACAACACACCAGGCCTCCCTGTCCATTACCAACTCTCGGAGTTTACCCAAACACATGTCCATTGAGTCGATGATGCCATCCAACCATCTCGCCTTCTGTTGTCCCCTTCTCCTCCTGCCCTCAATCTTTCCCAACATCAGGGTCTTTTCAAATGAGTCAGCTCTTGGCATCAGGTGGCCAAAGTATTGGAGTTTCAGCTTCAAAATCAGTCATTCCAATGAATATTCAGGACTCATTTCATCTAGGATGGACTGGTTGGATCTCCTTGCAGTCCAAGGGACTCTCAAGAGTCATATCCAACACCACAGTTCAAAAGCATCAATTCTTCGATGCTCAGCTTTCTTCACAGTCCAACTCTCACATACATACATGACCACTGGAAAAACCATAGCCTTGACTAGATGGACCTTTGTTGGCAAAGTAATGTCTCTGCTTTTTAATATGCTGTCTAGGTTGGTCATAACTTTCCTTCCAAGGAGTAAGAATCTTTTAATTTCATAGCTACAATCACCATCTGCAGTGATCTTGGGCCCCCAAAATAAAGTCAGCCACTGTTTCCACTGTTTCCCCATCTATTTGCCATAAAGTGATGGGACTGGATGCTATGATCTTAGTTTTCTGAATGTTGAGCTTTAAGCCAACTTTTTCACTCTCCTCTTTTACTTTCATCAAAAGGCTCATTAGTTCTTCACTTTCTTCCATGAGGGTGGTGTCTTCTGCCTGTCTGAGGTTATTGATATTTCTCCCAGCAATCCTGATTTCAGCCTGTGCTTCATACAGTCCAGCATTTCCCATGATGTAACAGTCCATACAACACTCCTATTTTGGATGTAAAAAAAGTCAAATGATAAATGGAGACTTGTTCAAGATATACAAATAATAAGTGCCTAATCCTTATAAATTATTGTCTGAAATTCCTAAATGAGCCAAGTATTTTTCAGTCACTGATTTGAAGGATACTTTCTAGAGTTAAACCTAGATTAAATCCTCCTCTCCTTATGTCTTTAAGACAACTGAGAGGATTCTTGGGCATTACAGGCTATCGCCACATTTGGATTCCAGGTTATGGGGAACTTGCCCGCAAGTTGTAACTGAGACTCAGCAGGCCCAAACTGACAAGCTGGTTTGATCACCAGAGACTCAAAAGTCTTTTAAGGTTCTTCAAACTGCTCTCCTGCAGGTTCCAACTTTGAGCTTACCCACAGAATCAGAGTTTAATTTGTTTGTTACTGAGAAAAGGCTATGGCCACATTCCTTAAGGGTAATTGTTTGTATTGTTTTGCTAATGCCTAAAGCCCATAAGTTTATTAATGGACAAGACCCTACTGTACTGACTCCTCATGATGTAAGAGGGATCTCAAACTCTAAAGTTCAGAGCAACAATACTCCATCTTTAAAGTTGCTGTAACTCAAGGGGTGTCAAAAGCTCTAGGAATAGAATATCACTTACCCTGTTCCTGGAGACCCCAATCTTCAGAAAAAGTTGAAAAGGTTAATAACATTATTAAGATGCACCTGCATAAACTAACTCAGGAAACACATTACAACTCGTTTAAATTTTACCCATACCTTTAATAAGGGCTCGAACTGCGCCCCCCCCCCCCCACACACACACACACAAATGGGATTATTCTCTATGGCAGACTGTTATTGTGCACAGATATTGTCATAGATCCTGAAGCCTTAAAATTAACTATGTTACTCGGCTTTTAGTTTTTCAACAGACATTACCAGAAGGTTAACTCCTGATCTAGCCTTTGAGTCAAACAAGCAGCTGTTAGAGCCAGGAATGGAGATGGGCCTGAGAATCTATGTAGGCTTGCTTCTGCTGACTCCAAAAGTCCTGAGTTTGCCGTTTGACCCTCAAGACAATACCTTCCTGTCCTCAGCTCATTCTTACACTGCTTTCCACAGCTGGTCTAATTGTTGGGTCTGCAGAGTGCTCCCCTCCTTATCAATTGAAGACTTCCCATGGTGGGTTCCTCCACTTCAAGGAAAATACTTTTTTCAACTCTGTGATGACATCTAACAATCTTAAGATGGACTGGAATAACATATGGACTTAACTATGGACATAGTGTAACTTTTGATTTTGATTATGTTTTAACTTGGTTTAATGGCTATTTTGCTGCACATAAAAAGTTCAGGTCCTCCTTTTGCCTGCCCAGGCACTGATTGGGACTGGATTCCTCAGTGATGCTGGTTTGCCCCAAATGGGACCTGCTGGATATGTCTCTCTTACCTATGGGTGTGGCTTCTCCCTGACTGGATAGGGGGATGCATCCTAGGTCTAACTTTTACTCATGGCTTCATATTTTCAAAGCTTCCAGAGAAGCCTACTAATCTGCTATACCTTAAAACTCACTGGGCAAGGTCTGTATTTCACTGGTATGATTATCTGGCTGCAATATTTCCCTCTCTGGGAAGTATAGATGTTATGCTGCAAGTTGCTGCTCTAAGTTTACTCAACAGGATTTACAAGATTCTCAAAAAGCTATTTCAGTCCTTAATGCTGAACAACTGCAAGTTAGAAAGGAGGCTTTACAAAACAGATTGGCCTTATATATTCTAACGGCCACACAAGGAGGAACTTGTGCTATTATTCATACCCATTGTTGTACATATGTACCAGATATGAGTACTAATGTTACTCACTTTACTAAATACATGAATAAGATGATTCAGGCTATGGATTCTCCTGAAGCCTCAGTCACCTCTCTTTGGGAAACATTAATCAGCTCCCCATGGTGGAAAAATATCTTAATCGTTAATAATTCTAACTATTCTGTTTTACTGTTTTCTCCCTGCATCTGTAACTGTGTAACTGGATTTATTTCTAACAGTCTGAAAGTTTTTAAGTTAAAAATGGTTGTCCAGGTTCTTAAAGTGCCACAGCCTCTTCCAACTATACTTGAGGTCCCTAGATCAGAGATTCTCAATATGAGGGTGAGGAGCATATGCTGCATCAGTGATTTAGGGACGATGACTCTCAACAGCAAGAAGTAATTGTGGAATGAAAATGATGCCCCTTTCCCTTGGAAACATAATTCTAAAAGAAAAGGGGGGATGAGAGAGTCAATTCTTAGGGAGATTGATAAGAAGTCTGGGGTCCCTGAGGAGGAGAAAGGGTTCTGGGGCTCTTGAAGAAATGATAGGGGCCTGGGATTCTCAAGGAGGAGGAAAGGACAAGTGTCTTTTTTTCCTCTACATTCCTTAGTTTAAGTCACATGAAACATCACTTTCTTTAAGCCTGGAACTGATGATTGCACAACAAACAACTCAGTTTGAACTCTGTGAGAGTGAAAAGAAAGTGAAGTCGCTCAGTCATGTCCGACTCTTTGCGACCCCATGGCCTGTAGCCTACCAGGCTTCTCCATCCATGGGGTTTTCCAGGCAAGAATACTGGAGTGGGTTACCATTTCCTTCTCCAGGAGATCTCCCCAACCCAGGGATTGAACCCAGGGCTTCTGCATTTTAGGCAGACGCTTTACCGTCTGAGCTACCAGGGAAGTCCCTCAAACTCTGTACTAAGGATTATATAGTACATATAATCTGCTTCTTGAAAACTGCTTCTTGAAAACCTTTTGACTAATCCTGTTATTTTAGAATAATAGGAGTGGGTTTGGTAAGATCTTTCCATTTTTAGTTCTAATCCTGTCATCTTAAAATGTGAATTGTGGGAGTGGGTCTAGTAAGATCTTATAACCTTGAGACATTCTTTTGATTTATTGTAATAACCAATTTAAAAAGTATACAATTCCCCTACTTAGACTAGTGAGGTGGGAACTCTCCACCCCCCTTCTGACAGACATCCATGTCTATGTCAGAAGCTTTCTCTGTCCCTTTGTATACTTTAATAAAACTTTGCTACAAAAAACTCTTGAGTGATCAAGTCTGGTCCCTGGTCCTGAGGCTAAAATCTTCCTCTTTGGAGATCACGAATCTGACATTGTTCACCGTAAGCTATCAGAACTGAGAACTTCCAGATATTTAAGCTGGATTTAGAAATGGCAGAGGAACCAGAGTTCAAATTGACAATATCTGTTGGATCAAAGATAAAGCAAAGAATTCCAGAAAAGCATCTACTTCTGCTTCATTGAAGCATTGACTGTGTGGATCACAACAAACTGTGTAGAATTCTTAATACCAGTGAACCTTATTAACCTCCGTGAAATCTGTATGCAATAGTTAGAACTGGACATAGAGCAACAGACTGGTTCCACATTGGGAAAGGAGTACATCAAGGCTGTATATTGTCACCCTTCTTGTTTAACTTATATGCAGAGTACATCAAGTGAAATGGTGGGCTGGATGGAGCAAAAGTTGGAATCAAGTTTGCTGGGAGAAATATCAATAACCTCAGATATGCAGATGACACCACCCTTATGGTAGAAAGTGAAGAAGAACTAAAAATGAAAGTGGAAGAGGAGAGGGAAAAACCTGGCTTAAAAGTCAACATTCAAAAAATGAAGATCATGGCGTCTGGTCCCATCATTTCATAGTAAATAGATGGGGAAACAATGGAAACAGTGACAGAATTTTTTTTCCTTGTGCTCCAAAATCACTGCAGATGGTGACTACAGCCATGAAATTAAAAGACACCTGCTCCTTGGAAGAAAATCTATGACAAACCTAGACAGCATATTAAAAAGCAGAGACATCACTTTGCTGACAAAGGTTCGTATATTCCAAGCTGTGGTTTTTCCAGTAGTCATGTATGGATGTGAGAGTTGGACCATAAAGAAGGCTGAGCACCGAAGAATTGATGCTTTTGAACTGTAGTGTTGGAGAAGACTCTTGAGAGTTCCTTGGACTGCAAGGAGATCAAACTGGTCAATTCTAAAGGAAATCAATCTTGAATATCCATTGGAGGGACTGATGCTGAGGCTGAAGCTCTAACACTTTGGCCACCTGATTCGAGTCATTGGAAAAGCCCCTGATGCTGGGAAAGTTTGAAGGCAGGAGGAGAAGGGAATGACAGAGGATGAGATGGTTGGATGGCATCACTGACTCAAAGCACATGAGTTTGAGCAAACTCCTGGAGATGGTGATGGACAGGGAAATCTGGCGTGCTGCAGTCCATCGAGCTGCAAAGAGTGGAACATGACTGAGCTACTCTACCACAAGACCAATATTTTTCCACCCCTTCATTTTTAGTCTGTCTGTATCTTAAGCTCTGAAGTGATTCTCTCATAGGCAGCATATGGATCTTATTTTTTATTCATTGTTACCCTATGTCTTAATTGGAACATTTGTTAATTTAAATTTATTTTAATTGATGGTTACATACTTACAGCCATTTTGTTGTTTTCCTGTTGTTTTTGCAGTTCTTCTTTGGTCCTTTCTTTCTTTCTTTTCTTTTCTTTTTTCTTGTTCTCATCCTTGTGATTGATGACTATCTTTAAGGTTATGTTTGCATTTCTTTCTCTTTATTTTCCATGTATCTGTTATATGTTCTTTTTCTCCTTTGTGGTTACCGTAAGGTTCATATATAACAATCTATGTATAAAGCAAGCATTTTAAACCTGTAACATTTTATGTTTTTGACATCATATTTTAAATCTTATTTTACATGTCATTTAACTGTTATTAACTATTATGTTAGATGTAGATGAGTTGACTTTATTACCATTTTTTGTTGTCTTTTTTGTGTGATGTTTCTTTTTAAAGTTTATTTATTTTTTAATTGAAGGATAATTGCTTTTCAGAATTTTGCTGTTTTCTCTCAAACATCAATAAGAATCAACCACAGGTAAACCCATGTCCCTTCCCACCTGAACCTCCCGCCCATTTCCCTCCAAATTCCTAACTTCTAGATTGTTACAGAGCCCCTGTTTGTATTCCCTGAATCATATAGCAGATTCTCACTGGCTATCTATTTTACATATGGTACTCTAAGCTTCCATGTTACTCTATCCATACATCTCACCCACTCCCTTCTCCCACCCCCACCCCCATCCCTACCCCGGTGTCCATAAGTCTGTTCTCTAAGTCTGTTTCTCCATTGCTGCCCTGCAAATAAATTTATCAGTATCATCTTTACAGATTTCATATGCATACATTAGTATACGATATTTATATCTCTATTTCTGATAGACTTCACTCTGTATAACAGGCTCTAGGTTCGTCCACCTCATTAGAACTGATGAAAATGTGTTCCTTTTTATGGCTGAGTAATATTGGAAGACTCTTGAGAGTCCCTTGGACTGCAAGGAGATCCAACCAGTCCATCCTAAAGGAGATCAGCCCCGGGTGTTTATTGGTAGGACTGAGGCTGAAGCTGAAATTCCAGTACTTTGGCCACCTCATGCGAAGAGCTGACTCATTTGAAAAGACCCTGATGCTGGGAAGGATTGGGGGCAGGAGGAGAAGGGGACGACAGAGGATGAGATGGTTGATTAGCATCACTGTCTCGATGCACATGGGTTTGGGTAGACTCTGGGTGTTGGTGATGGACAGGGAGGCCTGCTACTGCTGCTACTGCTAAATTGCTTCAGTCGTGTCTGACTCTGTGCGACCCCATAGATGGCAGCCCACCAGGCTCCCCCGTCCCTGAGAGTCTCCAGGCAAGAACACTGGAGTGGGTTGTCATTTCCTTCTCCAATGCATGAAAGTGAAAAGTGAAAGGGAAGTCACTCAGTCGTGTCCGACTCTTAGCAACCCCATGGACTGCAGCCCACCAGACTCCTTCGTCCATGGGATTTTCCAGGCAAGAGTACTGGAGTGGGGTGCCATTGCCTTCTCCGACAGCGAGGCCTGGTGTGCTGCAATTCATGGGGTCGCAAAGAGTCAGATACAACTGAGTGACTGAACTAAGTTAATCACAGTTTTTCTTCCAAAGAGCAAGTGTATTTTAATTTCATGGCTGAAGTCACCATCTGCAGTGATTTGGAAGCCCAAGAAAATAAAGTCTGTCGCTATTTCCATTGTTTCCCCATCTATTTGCCATGAAGTGATAAAACCAGATGCTGTGATCTAATATTTTTGAATGATGAGTCAAGCCAACATTTTCAATCTCCTCTTTCACTGTCATCAAGAGGCTCTAAGTTGCTCTTCACTTTCTGGCATAAGGGTGATGTCATCTGCATATCTGAGGTTATTGATATTTCTCCCAGCAATCTGGATTCCAGCTTGTGCTTTATCCAGCTCAGCATTTGCTATGATGTACTCTGCATATAAGTTCAGTATGTAGGGTGACAATATACAGCCTTGATGTACTCCTTTCACAATTTGGAACCAGTCTATTGCCCCATGTCCAGTTCTAGCTGTTGCTTCTTGACCTGCATACAGATTTCTCAAAAGGCAGGTAAGGTGGTTTGGTTTTCCCATCTCTTTAAGAATGTTCCACAGTTGCCATGATCCACACAGTCAAAGGCTTTAGCATAGTCAGTAAAGCAGAAATAGATGCTTTTCTGGAACTCTCTTGCTTTTTTGATGATCTAACAAATGTTGGCAATTTGATCTCTGCTTCTTCTGCCTTTTCTAGATCCAACTTGAATATGTGGAAATTTTTGGTTCACATACTATTGAAGCCTAGCTTTGAGAATTTTGAGCATCCCTTTGCTAGTGTGTGAGATGAGTGAAACTGCGCAGTAGTTTGAACATTCTTTGGCATTGCCTTTCTTTGGGATTGGAATGAAAAGTGGCCTTTTCCAATCCTGTGGCCACTGCTGAGTTTTCCATATTTGCTGTCATAATGTGTGTAGCACTTTATCAGCTTTTAGGATGTGAAATAGTTCAGCTGGTATTCCATCACCTCCACTAGCTTTTTGTACTGATGCTTCCTAAGGCCCAGTTCACTTACATTCCAGGAGGTCTGGCTCTAGCTGAGTGATCACACCATCGTGTTTTTCTGGATCACTAATATCTTTTTTGTATAGTTCTGTGTATTTTGCCACCTCTTCTTAATATCTTCTCCTTCTGTTATGTCCATACCGTTTCTGTCCTTTACTGTGCCTTTCTTTGCATAAAATGTTGCCTTGGTATCTCTAATTTTCCTGAAGAGAATTACAGTTTTTCCCATCTATTGTTTTCCTGTATTTCTTTTATTAATATCACTTAGGAAGGATGTCTTATCTCTAGTTGTTATTCTCTGGAACTCTGCATTCAGATGTATATATCTTTCCTTTTCTCCTTTACCTTTTGCTTCTCTTCTTTTCTCTGTTATTTGTAAGGCCTCCTCAGACAACCATTTTGTCTTTGTCCTTTTATCTTCCTTAGGGATAGTTTTGATCACAACCTCCTTCATAATGTCACAAACCTCCATTCATAGTTCTTCAGGCACCCTGTCTATCAGATCTAATTCCTTGAATCTATTTGTTACTTCCACTTTCTAATTGTAAGGGATTGTATTTAGGTCATATCTGAATAGTCTAGTGGTTTTCCCTATTTTCCTCAATTTAAGTCTGAATTTTGCAATAGGGAGTTCATGATCTGTGTCATAGTCAACTCCTGGTCTTGTTTTTGATGACTGTATAGAACTTCTCCATCTTTGACTGCAAAGATTATAATCAATCTAATTTTGATATTGACCATCTGGTGATGAGCCTGTGTAGATCTGTCTCTTGTGTTGTTGGAAGAGGGTGTTGGCTATGTCCAGTGTGTTCTCTTGGTAAAACTCTTAGCCTTTTCCCTGCTTCATTTTTACTCCAAGACCAAACTTGCCTGTCATTGCAGGTATCTGCTGACTTCCTACTTTTGTATTCCTGTCCCCTAAGATGAAAAGGACATCTTTTTTTGGTGTTAGTCCTAGAAGGTCTTGTAGATCTTCATAGAATAGTTCAAATTCAGCTGCTTTGGCAGTAATGCTTGGAGGCATAGACTTTGATTACTGTGAACTGGTTCCTTCTAGAGTGTTTTTAATTTCAGTAATTGTGCTATTCTTCTCTGTTTGCTTATCTTTATTTCTTCTATGTCCATGGTGATTGTATGAACTGTGTTAACTGTTTCTTGTATTTTCTCTATTCTATTTTCAAGTCTTCAGAACATGTTTACTATCATTATTCTTAATTCTCTTTTGGGTAGATTGTTATTTCCTCTTTGTTTATTTGGTCTTGTGAGTTTCTACCTTGTTCTTTCATATTTTTATGTCTTTTCTTTTATTTTTTAACTTGCTCCACTTGAGGTCTCCTTTCCCCAGACTTTAGGGTTGTATTCCTTCTACGTTTTGGTTTTTGCCTTTGGAGGGCAAGGTTGGTTGAGTGGTTTGTGCTGACTTCTTGTTAGGGGTGACTTGTGCCTGTGTTCTAGTGGGAGGAGAGCAAGCAGATCAAATAGATAGTTACAGAAATAATGGAGCATATACACACACTTCCACACACACAGTTATAGCCAAAATTGTCTAAAGAAAAGAGTACAGGAGATTGACTTGGTGAACAAGGGAAACTAAATGCAATATTGACCAATTAAAAGCAGAGCTAATTAGTGCTCACTCTGGAAAACTGAGCCTGAGCAGAGTGTCAATTGGGGAGTGTAGCAACAAAATCTCAACAATTTAACTTACATGGTGAAAAAAGAAAGAGTGTAGGAAAAAAGAAAAAAAGGAGGAAAGGAGATAAAAGAGAAAAGGAAGGAATGGAAAACAAGGTTAAAAAAAAAAACAGAGAAAATATAAAAGCAAAGATAAACAGAAATATGTGAATAGGGTTTATATATATTCAGGAATAGCTGCAGCTGGGAAAGATGTGTAAGAAATACAGTCAAATGTATCAAAATCAAAGTCACAAAAATCACAAAAAAATGTTAAACAGAAAGAAGATCTTTTGCTCTTAAAAAAAATTATAAGAAAAAGAGGAAAACTCTACAACACTGCAAAAGGTTAATGTGAAGGTAGAAATATGTAGGGGGAATAAACAGTGTGATTTAGAAGGAAAAAAAAAAAGAAGAAAAAAACTTCTCAAGGTCATAGTTCTTGTTTGTGGAGTCTGCCCCTGGGCATAGGGTTGGCTTACTGTCCTGTGATATGTTCCTGGTTTTGGAAAGCTTGTGCCTATGTTCTGGTTGGTGGAGCTGCATCTCATCCCTGTGAAGGACACTGCAGTGTCCAGTTTTGAGGTGTCTATGGGTTCAGTCTTCGGGCAAATCTTCTGGCTTTGGCAGTGTTAGACACATCTATTTCTGCAGCTGCAACAAAGTAGCCCTCTCAGCACATCTTCACCACTGTCAGCCCCCTACTTGTCCCTGGAATCTTCCCTGGTGTTTCTGTTCCCTGGTACCTCCCTGCATTGAAGGCTGAACCTTGCTAATTAGGAGCTTGTGTGGGTCTTTTCTTGGCTCCCTGACCCTGCTCTCTGCATTGCAGAGACTTGTGTGGACCTCCCTCAGCCTCCTGATCTTGCCCTCTGCTTCATGGGGCTTGGGTACACTTGTCTCAGCTCACTGGCCTGGCCTGTATGTCACAGGGACTGTGTGTCCTTCTTTCAGCTCCCCGAGTCCACCCTCTGTGCCACGAGGTATCTGTGGGCTGGTGAGTTTTGCATGCCATTCCTCTCTAGGCCCCCAGGCCTGCCCTCCGTTCCATGAGGTTTGTGTGCACTCGAGAGGTTTGTATGCTGCACCTCTCTCAGAACCCGCGCACACCCTCTGTGCTGTAGGGCTCCTGCGGGCTCCTCTCAGTTCCCTGAGCCTGCCGTCTGGCTGGGGCCACAGTCTGTGAGCTGTTTATGGGCTGAGAAGTGCAACTTTCTCTGTTTTCTGCCCTCTAATTCCCTGTTTTACCCAGTTTTCCAAGATTCCACAGTTCCCCCTTGGGCCTAACTTTGAGGGAGCTTCCCAGTGCACGAGAATTCTTCCTGCTTCAGGACTCCTTCCCTCCCTCAGGGCACAAGCTCCCATCCATTAGTTTTCCATCTTTTCCCTTTCTTATGTCTCCATCCTCTCTTTTACCTCATTCCAGGTAGGTTAGCCTGCCCCTCTGAAGGCCTGAGGTCTTCTGCTATCACCTAGAGGTTGCTTTGTAGTAGTTGTTCCATATCTTGATGAGTTTTTTGTGTACTGTGAGAAGGCTGGCAATCTCCCCATTTTACTCCTCTGCCATCTTCCACACCTCAACTTTATTACTACTGTCTTTAAACCTTTATACTAGCTTTATAGATGATTGATTCACTACATTTATGATATGTTTGCTTCTAACAGTGAGATTGTTTCTTTGTTAATTTCCTTATTTCTATCTGGGCCTTTTATTTCCCATGCAAATAAGTTATTTTATAACCTCAGATAAGCAGATGACACCACCCTTATGTCAGAAAGTGAAGAAGCACTAAAGAGCCTCTTGATGAAAGTGAAAGAGGAGAGTGAACAAGTTGGCTTAAAACTCAGTATGCACAAAACTAAGATCATGGCATCTGGTCCCATCACTTCATGGCAAATAGATGGGGAAACAGTGGAAACAGTGACAGACTTCTTTTTTGGGGGGGTGAGGGGGGGTCTGGAGGGGCTCCAAAATCACTGCAGATGGTGACTGAAGCCATGAAATTAAAAGACACTTGCTCCTTGGAAGAAAAGCTATAACCAACCTAGAAAGCCTATTAAAAAGCAGAGACATTACTTTGCCAACAAAGGTCCATCTAGTCAAAGCTATGGTTTTTCTAGTAGTCATGTATGGATGTGGGAGTTGGACCATAAAGAAAGCTGAGTGCTGAAGGATTGATGCTTTTGAAGTGTGATGTTCGAAAATACTCTTGATAATCCCTTGGACTGCAAGGAGATCCAACCAGTCCATCCTAAAGAAAATCGGTCCTGAATATTCATTGGAGGGACTGATGATGAAGCTGAAACTCCAATACTCTGGCCACCTGATGTGAAGAACTGGCTAATTGGAAAAGCCGCTGATGCTGGGAAAGATTGAAGGCAGGAGGGGAAGAGAACAACAGAGGGTGAGATGGTTGGATGGCATCACCGACCCAATAGACATGAGTTTGAGCAAGCTCCAGGAGTTGGTGTTGCACAGGGAAGTCTGGCATGCTGTAGTCCATGGGACTGCAGAGTCAGACACGACTTAGTGACTGAACTGAACTGAAATTCTTTTAACATTTCTTATAAGGACAGTTTAGTGATGATGAACTCCTCTTGATTTTGCTTGTCTGGGAAAAATATCTTCCTTCAGTTCTGATGACAATTTTGCTGTGTTGAGCATTCTTGATTATAAGTATTTCCTTTTCCTTTCATCACTTTGAATGTACTGTATCAGGCCCGGCTAGTCTCTGTGGTTTCTGATGAAAATATCCGTCTATATTGTTCAGCCATTCTCTTATTCATAACTGCTTTTCTCTTACAGCTTTTAAATTTTAATCTTTAGATTTTAAACTTCAATTATCATGAGTCTCAGCTTGGGTCTCTGTGAGTTCATCTTGTTTGGCAGTCTCAATGCTCTCTGGATTTTGATCTCCATTTCCTTTGCTAGGTTAAGTATGTTTTCAGACGTTATTTCTTTAAGTAGCGTTCATGTTCCTTTATCTCTTTTTCTCCTTCTAGGGTTCCTATAATGCAAATGTTAGTGTGCTTCATATTATCCCAGATATCCATTAAACTATCTTTTCCCCCACTCTTTTTTTTTCCTTTTGTGCTCTGCTTGAGTGATTTCCACTATCCTGTCTTCCAGATTACTGATTCATTCTTCTGTACTGTCTAACCTGCTCTTGAGTCCCTCTAGTATATTTTTCATTTCACTTATTGTATTATTTAGTCTTGGTTGGTTGTTTTATATGAATCACTTTGTTTTGATTGGTATGTTATCTTTGTTTTGGTTCAATCTTTTTCTGAAATTTTATCTTATTCTTTTGTTTGAAAGGTATTCTTGTGTATCCTCATTTTGCCTAGTTCTGTTTGTTTCTATATATTAGATGTATCAATTACATATCCCAAACTTGAAACAGTGGCCTTATGAAGAACATGTCCTGTGGGACCCAACAGCACAATCACCCCTGATCAACAAACCTAGGTGTCCAGGAGTATCCTCTGTGAAGGTTGTGAACACTCTCCTGTTATATTTGGGCTATGATTGCTATAGGTGTGCTAATGGAGGAGGGGGCTGGACCCTGGCTCAGTTAGCTACATAACTTGACTGTGACCACTGCAAAAACTGGCCTCTGGTGTGCATGGCTGGCCCACCAAAGCAGGAACTGCTTTGAATGATTGCCAGCTGAGGCTGCATTTCAGGTAGGGTGAGGCAGAACCTGCTTTGGAGAGGCTGGCTGGGGTGGATAGGTTGAGTGGGAAAGGTTCTCAGGAGAATGCTGGGATAAGGCATGATGTCAGTTAGTTTGATGAAGAGTAACAAAAATAGCTGGGCAAGCTAGGTAGAAGGAATATTTTAAAAATGGCACCCACTATATTTCCATTTCTGGAAGAAGTTCTACAAGATCTTGGTGCCTCTAGCACATGTCCTGAAATTAAACAATGAACTCCATATGTGACCCAGATGTTTTTGAAGCTGCTGCCTTGATGGTTGGACTGAGAGTGAGTGAGCTTGTCCATGAGTCCTTCAAGAGCAGAGTCTCAACTTCCCATAGTCTTTTGTTCCTCCAGATGTAAACCATCTGTTTTTAAAACATTAGACTTACATTCTAATATTTATTTTTAAAAAATCATCTATAGTCTATCAGAAAAAGCACTATTTTTCATGACTATTTTCTAATCCTTTTGCTTTACATACATATATATTATTTATTTCTTTGCATGAAAAATAATTTTCAACCGTA
Source organism: Cervus elaphus (assembly GCF_910594005.1). Lineage (NCBI taxonomy): Eukaryota > Metazoa > Chordata > Mammalia > Artiodactyla > Cervidae > Cervus > Cervus elaphus. Next base: position 1,100,028 of record NC_057831.1, on the reverse strand, counting down.
GTCTGTCTTATAAGAAACTATGATGAAATGTAGTTTCATGTCCTAAGATATACCTCAATCAATTTTGATTACTTTGCTTCTCTGTATTGAGAAACAACAGTTCATCAATTTTTTGCTTTAAGGCATTTAAATTACTTTCAGCTTTATACTATTATAAACTCTATTGTAAAATCATTCTTGTAGCTTAGTTATTGTGCATATTTAAGCTACTCTCAGATGGTAAAGAATCTGCCTGCAATGCAGGGGACCTAGGGTCAGTCCCTGAGTCAGGAAGATCTCCTAGAGAAAGGAATGTCTACCCACTTCAGTATTCTTACCTGGAGAATTCTATGCACAGAGGAGACTAGTGGGTTACAGTCCATGAGGTTGCAAAGAGTGGATATGACTGAGAAACTTGTTTTCATACCACTTTCTTATAACACACTCTTAAAATAGGAATTTTTAAGGTTTTGAGATTTTTGCCAGATTTTATACTAATTCATGTGAATGAATAAGAGCATTGTCAGTATTTAAAAGATTTGTGATATAGTAGATGCATTGGCCTTTCTGTTTTCCCTAACCAATCCATACTCTACTCATTGCCACCCTGATCTGTGCTCCAGAAAGCTGACCCTCAGAATCATATCAACCAATTCCTTTGCCTCTACGGGTTAGGTTTGTCCAATAGATTTTTATTTGTCTAATGGAGGACACAGCAGGATACTGGAATATTGTTGGAAATGAGAATGTGTTTCCTCTCCTGGCTCCCTCTGTGCCAACACAGTTGACAGTAGCCACATTGTTTCTTGCAACCACAGCTCTCCATGGTTCTAGTAAAAAGCTCTCTTTGTTTCCTCATCAGGTTGAAGATAGTAATAGTTGCCCACAGTTACTATCAAGTTTTTTTTTATTGGTTACTTAAAGCTACTTAAAAATATGCCTTCATTACATTCTCTTCATAAAGAAATGGAAATACCAGACCACCTTACCTGTCTCCTGAAAAATCAGTATACAGGTCAAGAAGCAACAGTTAGAACCAGACATAGAACAATAGACTGGTTTAATATTAGGAAAGAGAAGTACATCAAGGCTGTATATTGTCATCCTGCTCATTTAACTTATAAGCATAGTACATCATGTGAAATGCTGAACTGGATGAATCACAAACTGGAGTCAAGATTGCAGGGAAAAATATCAACGGCCACAGATATGCACTTTACTGGCAGAAAATGAAGAGGAAGTAAAGAGCCTCTTGATGAAGGTGAAAGAGGAGAGTGAAAATCTAGCTTAAAACTTAGAATTCAAAAAAATAAAGATCACAGCACCCAACCCCATCACTTCATGGAAAATGGATGGGGAAAAAGTGTAAACACTGACAGATTTTCTTTGATTTGGCTCCAAAATCACTATAGATGGTGGCAGTAGCCAAAAAATTAAAAGGTACTCCCCTCTTGGAAGAAAAGATATGACAAACCTAGACAGTATGTTAAAAAGCAGAGACATCACTTTGCCAACAAAGGTCTGTATAATCAAAGCTATCTTTGTTTTTTTTTTTTTTTTTTCCCCAATATTCATGTGCAGATGTGAAAGTTGGACCATAAAGTAGACTGAGTGCCAAAGAATTGATGCTTTTGAATTGTGGTGCTGGAAAAGACTCTTGATAGTCTCTTGGATAGCAAGGAAATCAAACAAATCAATGCCAAAGGAAATCAACCCTGGATATTCATTAGAAGGATTGATGCTGAAGCTGACTCTCCAATACTTTGGCCACCTGATGCAAAGAGCTGACTCATTGGAAATGACCCTGATGCTGGGAAAGATTGAGGGCAGGAGGAATAGGGGGCAGCGGAGGATGAGATGGTCAGATGGAATTACCAACTTAATGGACATGAGTTTGAGCAAACTCTGGGAGGTAGTTAAGTACAGGGAAACCTGGCATGCTGCAGTCCATGGGATCACAAAGAGTCAGACACGACTTAACGACTGAACAGCAAACTCTCTTTAGCTACACCATAGAAAGTTTCACTTTTTTCTTCCTAGATCTCTGACCAAAAGATGGACAAGCAAAAGTCTTTTTAACATAGAACCAACCCAGAGAAATCTATATGAAATGCCTATGAACAAAAATACAGTGAAGTAAACACTTTTTATCCACTCTTCACATTGTGATATGCTGGTGTTTACAATGTTATCTTTTTTCCATGACTCTTTAGCTTCAGTTCACTTGAGTTCAGTCACTCAGTTGTGTCCTACTCTTTGCAACCCCATTAACTGAAGCACATGAGGCCTCCCTGTCCATCACCAGCTCCCAGAGTTTACTCAAAGTCATATCCATTGATGTGATGTGCTGTGATTTCATCCAACCATCTCATCTTCTGTCATCCCCTTCTCCTTCCACCTTCCATCTTTCCTAGCATCAGGGTCTTTACAAATGAGTCAGTCCTTCGCATCAGGTGGCCAAAGTATTGGAGCTTCAGCTTCAGCATCAGTCCTTCCAATGAAAATTCAGGACTAATTTCCTTTAGAATGGACTGGTTGGATCTCCTTGCTGCCCAAGGGATTTTAAAGGGTCTTCTCCAATATCACAGTACTAAAGGATCAATTCTTCAGTTCTCAGCTTTCTTTATAGTCCAACTTCCATATCCATACATGACTACTGGGAAAAAAACATAGTTTTGACTAGATGAACCTTTGTTGGCAAAGTAATGTCTCTGCTTTTTAATATGCTGTCTAGTTTGGTCATAATTTTTCTTCCAAGAAGCAAATGTCTTTTAATTTCATGGTTGCAGTTACCATCTGCAGTGATTTTGAAGCCCAGAAAAATAAGGCCTCTCACTGTTTGCATTGTTTTCCCATCTGTTTGCCATGAAGTAATGAGATCAGATGCCATTATCTTAATTTTCTGGATGTTGAGTTTTAAGCCAACTTTTTCACTCTCCTGTTTCACTTTCATCAAGAGTCTCATTTGTTCTTCACTTTCTACCATAAGGGTGGTATCATCTGCATATCTGAGGTTATTGATATTTCTCCTGGAAATCTTGACTTCAGCTTGTGCTTCATCCAGCCCAGCATTTCACATGATGTACTCTGCATATAAGTTAAATAAACAGGGTGACAATATACAGCCTTGACATATGCCTTCCCCTTTTTGAAACCAGTCTGTTGTTCCAAGTCCAGTTCTAACTGTTACTTCTTGACCTGTATACAGGTTTCTCAGGAAGCAGGTCAGGCAGTCTGGTATTCTCATCTCTTTAAGAATTCTCTAGAGTTTGTTGTGATCCATATGGTCAAAGGCTTTGGCACAGTCAATAAAGCAGAAGTAGATGTTTTTCTGGAACTCTCTTGCTTTTTTGATGATCCAGTGGGTGTTAGCAATTTGATCTCTGGTTCCTCTGCATTTTCTAAATACAGCTTGCCCATCTGGAAGTTCACGGTTCACATACTATTGAAGCCTGGTTGGAGAATTTTGAGCATAACTTTACTAGTGTGTGACTAACTGTATGTAGTTTGAGCATTCTTTGACATTGCCTTTCTTTGGGATTAGAATGAAAACTGACCTTTCCCAGTCCTGTGGCCACTGCTGAATTTTCCAAATTTGCTGTCATTTTGAGTGCAGCACTTTCACAGCATCATCTTTTAGAATTTGAAATAGCTCAACTGAAATTCCATCACCTCCATTAGGTTTGTCCATAGTGATACTTCCTAAGGCCCACTTAACTTCACATTCCAGGATGTCTGGTTCTAGGTGAGTGATCATATCACCATGATTTTCTGGGTTGTGAAGATCTCTTTTGTACAGTTCTTATGTGTATTCTTGCCCCCTCTTCTTAATATCTTCTGCTTCTGTTAGGTCCATACCATTTCTGTCCTTTATTGAGCCCATCTTTGCATGAAATTTTCCCTTGGTATCTCTGACTTTCTTGAAGAGATCTTTAGCTTTTCTCAGTCTATTGTTTTCCTATATTTCTTTGCATTTATCCCTGAGGAAGGCTTTCTTATCTCTCCTTGTTATTCTTTGGAACTCTGCATTCAAATGGGTATATCTTTTCTTTTCTCCTTTGTCTTTCGCTTCTCTTCTTTTCTCAGTATTTGTAAGGCCTCCTAAGACAACCATTTTGCTTTTTTGCATTCCTTTTTCTTGGGGATCTTCTTGATCCCTGCCTCCTGTACAATGTCATGAACCTCCTTCCATGTTTCTTTAGGCAGTCTGTCTTTGAGATCTAATCCAGTTTAGCTTTGATCACTAGAAAGATCAAATTACTTTTAATATACTTAAAGAATAGTCTATTTTTTATAAGAAAATAAAAGTTGAGATTGTTTCAGTACATTGAAACATTGCCAATTATTATTTTTTATATAATTTTATAACAATTCAGATAAATAATTGCTTTTCAAAAGAAATATTCAAACATTATTTATTTATCCAAGAAGTACATGAACAGGTGCTCCTATTACAAATAATCTTGGAACTGACAGTCAAAATGACAATGAGAAATCATTGCTCAACTTTTAGAATGGCTGTTATCAAAAAGGCAAGAAATAGCAAGTTTGGCAAGGATATGAAGCAAAGGGAACATTTGTGGACTGTTGGTGGGAGTATAAACTGGTGCAGTCACTATGGAAAATAGTACAGAGATTTCTCAAACCATAAAGATAGAATTACCATATTATCCAGAAATTCCACTTCTATTTTTCCAAAGAAAATGCTAATTTGAAAGATAAATGTACCACCATGTTTATTTTAACATTATTTATAATAGCTGAGGTATGGATAAGTATCTGTCAGTCAATGACTGAATAAAAAAAAAAAAGTAACATCTACATATAGACATCTATAAACATATGTCTATATATATGTACATGGTGGAATATCATTCAGGCATAAAAAGAGAATGAAATCTTGCCATTTACAACATGAATGGACATTGAGGGTATTATGCTAAGTGAAATATGAGAAAGACAAGCACTGTATGATATCAATTGTATGTGTAATCCAAAGACAAACAAACAAGCAAACATAAAATCAAGCTCATAAGTACTGAGAACAGGTTGGTAGTTCCCAAAGGCAGGGGGTGGGAGGGAACTAGAATGAAATGGTTAGTGGATCAAAAGGTATAAACTTCCAGTTATAATTAAATAAAACATCAGACTAAAATATATAACAAAGTGACTATATTTAATAACACTGTATTGTATATTTGAAATTTTTAGGAGAGTAGATCTCAAGTAGTCCTAATCACAAGAACAAAAATTGTAGCTATATATGGTGATGGGTGTTGACTTATTGTGGTGGTCATTTTTCACCATGTATGAAAATCAAATCATTATGCTGTATTTTGCTGTTTAGTCAATAAGTTGTGTCCAACTCTTGTGACCCCATGAACTGGAGCCCACCAGGCTCCTCTGTCCATGGGATTTTTCTGTTAAGATCTTGATGCACATCTCCAGTATCAGTGGTCTGCGAGCTTTCTCAAAGGGAAGGTCCTATGGTAACCTCTACTTACTACTTCTAAGATCTATCTTGTGATACTATACTAACAGTTGTTAGTATCACTGTCCCTGAGCACATTCCCAAACCTTCTGCTCACTACAGTGTTGCAAGGCTGTCAGGTAACCAACACCCACTAAGCGTGCCTGGCATCCCGAGTGGAGAACTATTACACCAGCTAGCCTTGGTCTCCACACACTGTTCCTGCAGCAAGTCTCAGCATTTCTAGAGCAGGTAGAAGCTGTTCTAAAATTAGTTCATGTTTATTTCAAAGGTCATTAATTTTTCTGCTATATTCCAGTAAAGGGTAAAGTGATAATGGAATTTGAGTTTATAAAAAGTTTGTTATGAAAAAAAAAAAAAAAAGTTTGTTATGACAGCACCTCAAAACTTCACTAGGCTGGCAGATACACAAGTTCGAACATCATCAGGAATATATATAATCTCCTTTTTTTCTTTATGGTAACTACAAACATATAAAAATAGACTCACTGTCAAGCTGTAATTCAGAGAGCTTGCTTAGTCTAAAAATAATGGTATCTAGTCTATGCCTAACAATGAATAATTTTTTTTTTTTCTGTTTCTTCAAAATAATTAGTTGTCCTAGGCAACCCTAAAAGTGTCTGGATTACAAAAGTGGTGAAATAAAATATCATCACAGATGAGTTAAGCAAGTTAATAATTTCATATAATGAGTAGTTTTTGTTGTCTCTACAAGTACAAGACAAAAGACCATGTTAGATATTTAAGAGTTTGTATGGAAAGCTTGGGTCTCCCCTGGTGGCTCAGACTGTAAAGAATCCACCTACAATGTGAGAGACCCGGGTTCGATCCCTGGGTTCGATCCCTGGGTTGGGAAGATCCCCTGGAGGAGGGCATGGCAACTGACTCCAGTATTCTTGCTGGAGAAGCCCCATGGGCAGAGGAGCCTGGCGGGCTCCAGTCCACGAAGTAGCCGAGAGCTGGACACAGCTGACTTACTAAGCACGGCTTAGCACAGCACATGGAGAGCTTGAACTGTTGCTTTTAAGCTGACATACTAATTTTAAATAGTAATTTTAAAATTAAGGTTAATTCCAATTTATGTTTCTACTTGAAAATTTATTGTAGTTCTGAGATATATTTTTAAAATTCAGGCTAGTAAACCTGAGAGAATTAGGTATTACTGAAGAACCCATTGAACATTTAGCAAGCTCTTGCCCTGTGTATTCTACTGAAACATGATTGCCTCTAAAATTCAATTCCATTTGGAATGCTACAGTTCTTCAGAGAAGTCTCAGTATAGTTGCAAACTACTGTAATTCACAGATTCAGTTTCACTCTGGAGTATTTAAATGCCAGAAGAGAATGCTGAGAATTAAAACATCAATGAAAACAGCAGCAAATGAAATGTAGCAGTGTGACTGGATAGTTTCATTTTCTAGTTCCTCCCAGAGTAATATATGTAAAATTACAGGAAAATTGGTTTGATTTATCATTTTCAACAGAGCATAATATTTAACTAGTTTTGTGGAATAACATTTCAAGTGGTTTGAAATGTTATAAGTAGTCAAATAGGGCTAATTCTTTTGAAGACAATTAAAAGTAGGGGAGAATTCAGGCACAAATATAATCTTTTCTCAGGAGTTTTAATGTTCCTTCTAACATTAGAAACAGATCACTCTTGATAGACATCAATATTTAATATACTACTGAAAAAAAAACTTACAGGTACTAGATTATCATCAATGATACTCTGAAGATTGCTCAGAGTATCATTGCTCTGAAGATGAAAATGAAACAAGTAGAGACTTAGAGGAACAATTAAATTAGTCTTCTTAGCAAGAGATCAATACATTTCAACGAAGATCTTACTATATACAAAACAAAAAGATAGGACTATATACAAAAAAAAAAGAGGACATAAACTCTAACTTCCTGTTACTTGCAACCTGATTAGAGGATGGTATAAATTTATAAGAAATAATAAATATAGAATAAATAAAGAATAAAAAATAAATTGTAAGGATAATTGCCATGATAGTGCTAAGTACATAAGTTCAAAGGAAAGAAAATACACCTTTTTGAGAGCATCAGAAAACTTCATAAAAAAGATAGTCTTTAAGATGGAAACAATGTACTCAAGATGGGGTAAACAAGAATTTCAGGAGACAGTAAAAGCACAGATAAAAATAAGAAAGAAAAATATTTGTTGCACACGGAAAAAGCATCTAGATTTCACTGCAGAGTAGTTAAGTGTACAGGACAAATAACTGGGGAATTGTGTTAAGATTTTTAGATTTCATTCTGTAAGCATTAGTGAGGCATATAAATGTTACATGCAGAAAAAGTGTTACAGGCAAAGTTATGATTCACATTTCAGCATGAATAGGAATAATTGGCATGGGAGATGAAAGTTGGGAAGACCAGTTACAATACAGTCTCCATAGTTCACGTCAGAAGTATGTAATTAAACCCAATTCTTCAGCCAAGATGGTGGCGACAGCTATTGAAGAATTGAGTTGCCCCATATGCAGTCAACAGATCTAATGCTACAGAAACAAGTCCTTTTTTTAGCATCATTGTGTGTAGTCAATGTTCTATAATACATGCAGAAATAGAATCAGCAAGGCATGTCATCAGGCTTCCCTGGTAAAAAAAATCTACCTGCAATGCATGAGACCCAGGTTCGATCCCTGGGTTAGAAAGATCCCCTGGAGAGGGGAATGGCAACCCACTCCAATATTCGTGTCTACAGAATTCCATGAACAGAGGAGTCAGGGGCCTGGCAGGTTATGGTCCATGGGGTCTGAAATGTTTGAGAGACTAACACACACACAGACAAGGCAAGTCATCATAGTTCTCTAACGTAATATTTAAAATAGGTAGGTTAAAGGATTTCCAGGAAGCTGACTGCAAATAATCCAGCATCGCTATGACTAAGTGTTTTTGACATCTCTCCCCATTGCTCAGTTGGCATGAGTTTGAGCAAACTCCAGGATAGTAAAGGACAGGGAAGCCTGGCTACAGCCCATGCGGTGGCAACGAGTGGGATATGACTTAGTGACTGAACAACAGGAATAGCCCATTACGTCCGGACTCTGGTAGAAGCACCACACAGTCATAGCGGCTCAGAATTGGGCCAAGGCACTCTGCTCCTTAATGACAGTTAAGACCAACAATGCTGGTCTTAATTCTTAACCATATGTTTATGCTTTCCATATTTTTAAAAATCATGCCTTGTTTGTTTGTTTATCTAGAAAGTAATACAGTGTTGGAGCCCTTCTTATTTTCCAAAGCTGGCTTCGTCTGCTGTCACAAATGCCTTTCCCCAGCAAATAATCTGAATCTAAACAAGATAGATAGCTGTCCTCTGAGGCTTATCACAGAGGAGCCTCTGGGCATTACTAGCTACACTCAATTAGGAGATGTCATTCCCAGGTGTGACTGCGACAGGAATTAAATCCTAAGAAAGTGCAGTCCAGGCACTTGAATTTCGGGTGACTAATTTGGTTGACTTCACTCACAAGGTCTGACTTCAGGTGAAAGGATTTGATTGAGCATAGATCAAAAATCTCCCCAGAGCTGAGTGACCTTGTTAAGCAACTTTGCTACATCTCTTACGCAGTGAGTTATGCTCAGCAAAGCACAACTATTTTCCATTAACCTCTGAGGCAGCAACAAATTTATCCATTTCCTGTCCCTTCTTACTCACTTCACTCCAATCCTTCAGCAAAATGCCCCTCACTTCTCCCATTTGCCAACTTGTCATGTGACTGCATGGATTAAATCCCCAACTAAGACTGCTCTAAGTACCAAACCTACAGGGTCATTGAGTTTGAAACTGAATTCCTGGAATTCTTACTTTTTAAAAAGAATCCCAGATGTAATTTAAGTGCCTAGTTGAGCTGGGAGAAAACTCTTCAACAAACTGAATCTCTATATGGAGTAGGATCAAGTCACTAGGCATTTCCCACATGCCTAACACATCAGGTGCTATGCCAGTCACTGGGTATACAATGACAGATTCACAGTACCTGGAAAAAGAGGGAAGGTGGCTTGTAGAATAGGCTTTGGAGTCTGGTAGACCTGGGCTCACATCCTACCTTTAACTTTCTCTGTAGCTTTTATAGCATACACAATTTCTTTGAGCCTTAGTTTCTGTATCTGCAAAATGGAAATAATAATACCTCACAGGGTTTATGAAGATATTCAGTAGGATGTTTAGTTTTCTTTGTGAAAATAGAAAGGGTGCCCAAATGTTAGCTATTTGTTGTTGCTGTAGGGCTTATTTTGTCTTGTTTTGGTTAGATTTAGTTTGGGTTTGTTTTGCTTTGTTTTAGAATATTGCTCTCAGGAAAGGGGAGCAAATTAAATCAACAATTATAATATCCAGACAGTTACATCAATGGACCTCTCTCCTATTTCAGTAAAAGTTTAATCATTTATGGAACTAACATTTTAAAGATCCCTTTTATCTTAACGTCATAAAGTAGGTTTATGAAAGTATGTTTCATGTGTGTGGATATAAATAATAACAAAGACCATTTGTTGGACTTGGAAAACCAAATGCAAGTTTATTCTTAGGAAGAGGGGAAGTGCTTTTAAGCAGAGTTCAGTTACTGTCCATATTATTAATACCTCTCACAGCATAATTTGTCAAGTATAGGCCTTAATCAGACAGATACAACTGAAGCGATCTAGCATGTGCACATGCAGGCCTTGGTCAGGCTCTGGCTCAACCACTAAATCTCAGAAGAAAGCATTGAATGTGTTGTTTTTCTGACTGTGCTGAGAAGCAGCCATGCCTGGAATTGTTGCTATGCTACTGGAAAGACTACAAGCTCATGGTATTTTCACAGCAACCTAAATAATGTGCATAAATATCCATTGGGATTTCTATCAGAATTCTCAACACCCAAATGGCCATTTGTAAAATGTGTGATTCTTTTTAAACCCTAGACCTTGGAACACATATGACTCACAAACAACAAACATAATCAGAGATTGCAAGAGAATTTTAAAGTGTTAAAGATCTTGTTAGTTTCAGTCCCTTGTGTCATTCTCATTAGCATGGTTCCAGTGTGCTCAAACCAAGCAAAGGGTTGAGTAATAAGATGGACCAAGGCCATTAGAGACTCAAAGGAGGACATTGATCAAATTGCTATTGACTCAACATGTATTAAGTGCTTGATGATACTCCTGGCTTCACCAACAGAACACTCTGCTTGTGAGATTAAGGCCATGGAGGTGATCATACTCCAAGTTGCCTTTCCTCTCCCAAACCAAGTCTCCCTGTCTACCCGTGAAAGGATGCCTTGGAGGCCTGCCCCATAACATGCCATGTGCATGCATCCTCAGTTGCTTCAGTCATGTCCAGCTCTTTGCAAACTCATGGACTGTAGCCCACCAGGCTCTTCTGTCCATGAGATTATCCCATCAGGAATACTGGAGTGGGTTGCCATTTCCTCCTCCAGGGGATCTTCCTGGCCTGGGGGTTGGACCTGGATCTCCCGCATTTGCAGGCAGATTCTTCATTGCTGAGTCACTGGGGAAGCCCCATAACATGCCATGAGATCACAAAAACCTTGTTAACATAAATCAAGAAAAGGAAAAAAAAGAATAGTGGAATGTCTGTCCTTAGGATGTACTGAATTGGAAGTTAACAATGAAGGGGTTTCTCTTTTAACTTAGATAAAACTTAGATAAAGCCTCCTTGATTTGGTACACTATCTTCAACGCATTAAGCCTCTTGGAGGAATGTCTAGATCTAGCCTCTGTGCTTTCTATTGCTCATTGCTTTTATTTTCTCTTGCTGTGAATTTTCCTTTGATGTTAAACTAAGCTCCCTCTAGTGTTATGAGGGTCTTGGTATCTGATCTATAGCATTTTACACATAAAAAATAACAAATTGGAAAGAAAGCAGTTTAGTACTAAAAGAGATGTGGAATCTGTTTGAGTTGCAACATTATAAAAAAAAGGTTGGCCCTTTAAACAGTCAAGTTCAGTAGGATGAAATTTGGGCTAAACTGTCCCTGTGTGGGAGTTTGTAAACCCCTACACAGGCACACTCAGTCCTGGGAAGTCTCCTGAAGGCTTTTTTTTCCCCCTCCATGGTGGGTATTACATTTCAGCAGCTGAACTACTTTAAAAGTGGAGAGCACTGAGGCTCTGAGTACTCCCAAGTCAGATGTGATCCAAACAAAACTTAATCTTAGGAATTAAATAGCAGAAAGTCCATAGTGATAGTCTGGGAGAACACATAAAGGGCAAGATATTAAAAGGGCCTTTTAATACTGATAACTTTCATTTTTCCATAACAAGTTTATATCTTGTTTTATTTTGCTTTTTATTTTTTTAATGTGATATGTCAGAAAGATTAAGATATCCTTTGTAATGACACACTCAGTACACTCAAGGACTATTGCTTCCTCAGTTCAGTTCAGTTCAGTCGCTCAGTCGTTTCTGACTCTTTGCGACCCAATGGACTGCAGCACACCAGGCTTCCCTGTCCATCACCAACACCTGGAGCTTGCTCATGTCTATTGATTCAGTGATGTCATCCAACCATCTCATCCTCTGTTGTCCCCTTCTTCTGCCTTCAATATTTCCCAGCATCAGAGTCTTTTCCAATGAGTCGGCTCTTCACATCAGGTGGTGAAAGTATTGGAGTTTCAGCGTCAGCATTAGTCCTTCCAATGAATCTTCAGGACTGATTCCCTTTAGAATGGACTGGTTGGATCTCCTTGCAGTCCAAGGGAATCTCAAGAGTCTTCACCAATACCACACTTCAAAAGCATTAACTCTTCAGTGTTCAGCCTTCTTTATAGTCCAACTCTCACATCCATACATGACTACTGGAAAAACCATAGCTTTGACTAGACAGACTTTTGTCTGCAAAGTAATGTCTCTGCTTTTTAATATGCTGTCTAGGTTTATGATAGCTTTTCTTCCAAGGAGCAAGTGTCTTTTAATTAATGATTTCCTGCTGCCTGCACATATGCATTTACTTTCTACAGCATATTTTGGGTACTTGTGTCTTCCATGACATGAGAGCAGAATCCTACCTCCATCCAGATCAGTAGATTGACTTTACTGTGTTCAGGTGAGCAAACCCAAATTTGTTTTGGTAACATACCTTTAAGTTCCCCTAGGAGTATTTAAAACAAACCTGGATGATGTCCCCCAGGCACTTAAATATTTTATTACTAGCCAGACTGCAGTCCCTGACTCTTAGGTAGCCATGAGGACCTGATCTCCTCATTTCCACTCTAACTCAATACCTGTGCTAGATAAAAGCCCACCTAGATATGACACTCCATTTCCTTTCTCCTGATTGGTGGCCTTGTTTTAGAATATCCTCATAAACTTGGGAAGACTTGTTTTCATTTTAACACCCCAATCCTATAGGAAAAGCCTGCAAAAGACACAAAATCTACAAGAGTGATGTTCTTGCACAAAGAAAAAAATTGTCTGTTTATTACGACATGAAAATTTTATTGTCTGAATTCCTGACCTGATTAGTTGAGGACTTCCTCCCTCTGTCACTAAAGGCCTAATGAGGGGATTTGGAAAGTAACATTAATTACAGGGTTTCCACACGGATTTTTCCTTTGTAGCCAAAGATGGAAAACCTCAATACAGTAAGCAAAAACAAGACTGGGAGCTGACTGTGGCTCAGATCATGAACTCCTTATTGCCAAATTCAGATTTAAATTGAAGAAAATAAGGAAAACCACTAGACCATTCAGGTATGACCTAAATCAAAACCCTTAACAATATACAGTGGAAGTGACAAATAGATTCAAAGGGATAGATCGATAGAGTGCCTTAAGAACTATGGACAGTCTGTGACATTGTACAGGGGGTGGTGAGCAAAACCATCCTAAAGAAAAAGAAATGCAAAAAAGGCAAAATGGTTGCCCGAGGAACCTTTGAATAGAAGGGAAGTGAAAGGTAAAGGAGAAAAGGAAAGATATACCCATTTGAATGCAGAGTTCCAAAGAATAGCCAGGAGAAATAAGAAAGACTTCCTCAGTGATCAATGGAAAGAAATAGAGGAAAACAATAGAAAGGGAAAGTCTAGAGAGCTCTTCAAGAAAATTAGAGATACCAAGGGAACATTTCATGCAAAGATGGGCCCAATAAAGGACAGGAATGGTATGGACCTAGAAGAAGCAGAAGATATTAAAAAGAGGTGGCAAGAATACACGGAAAAACTGTACAAAAAAGATCTTCACAACCCAGATAATCACGAAGATGTGATCACCAACCTTGAGCCAGACATCCTGGAATGTAAAGTCAAGTGGGCCTTAGGAAGCATCACTGTGAACAAAGCTAGAGAAGGGGATGGAATTACAGTTGAGCTATTTCAAATCCTAAAAGATGATGCTGTGAAGTGCTGCACTCAATATGCCAAAAAATTTGGAATACTCAACAGTGGCCATAGGACTGGAAAAGATCAGTTTTCATTCCAATCCCAAAGAAGTTAGTTCAGTTCAGTACAGTCGCTCAGTCGTATCTGACTCTTTGCGACCCCATGAATTGCAGCACGCCAGGCCTCCCTGTCCATCACCAACTCCCGGAGTTCACTCAAACTCGTGCCCATTGAGTCAGTGATGCCATCCAGCCATCTCATCCTCTGTCGTCGCCTCCTCCTAATGCCCCCAATCCCTCCTAGCATCAGGATATTTTCCAATGAGTCAACTCTTCACATGAGGTGGCCAATATACTGGACTTTCAGCTTCAGCATCAATCCTTCCAATAAACACCCAGGACCGATCTCTTTTAGGACGGACTGGTTGGATCTCCTTGTAGTCCAAGGGACTCTCAAGATTCTTCTCCAATACCACACTTCAAAAGCATCAGTTCTTCAGTGCTCAGCTTTCTTCACAGTCCAACTCTCACATCCATACATGACCACTGGAAAAACCATAGCATTGACCAGATGGACCTTTGTTGGCAAAGTAATGTCTCTGCTTTTTAATATGCTGCCTAGGTTGGTCATAACTTTCCTTCCAAGGAGTAAGCGTCTTTTAATTTCATGGCTGCAATCACCGTCTGCAGTGATTCTGGAACCCCAAAAAATAAAGTCTGACACTGTTTCCACTGTCTCCCCATCTATATCCCATGAGGTGATGGAACCAGATGCCATGATCTTAGTTTTCTGAATGTTAAGCTTTAACACAACTTTTTCACTCTCCTCTTTCACTTTCACCAAGAGGCTTTTTAGTTCCTCTTCACTCTCTGCCATAAGGGTGGTGTCATCTGCATATCTGAGGTTATTGATATTTCTCCCGGCAATCTTGATTCCAGCTTGTGCTTTCTCCAGCCCAGCGTTTCTCATGATGTACCCTGCATATAAGTTAAATAAGCAGGGTGACAATATATAGCCTTGACATATTCTTTTTCCTATTTGGAACCAGTCTGATGTTCCATGTCCAGATCTAACTGTTGCTTCCTGACCTGCATACAGGTTTCTCAAGAGGCAGGTCAGGTGGTCTGGTATTCCCATCTCTTGATGAATTTTCCAGTTTATTGTGATCCACACAGTCGAGGCTTTGGCATAGTCAATAAAGCAGAAATAGATTTTTTTTTTTTTAACTCTCTTGCTTTTTCGATGATCCAGCGGATATTGGCAATTTGATCTCTGGTTCCTCTGCCTTTTGTAAAACCAGCTTGAACATCTGGAAGTTCACAGTTCAAGTATTGGTGAAGCCTGGCTTGGAGAATTTTGAGCATTAATTTACTAGCGTGTGAGATGAGTGCAACTGTGCGGTAGTTTGAGCATTCTTTGGGATTGCCTTTCTTAGGGATTAGAATGAAAACTGACCTTTTCCAGTCCTGTGGCCACTGCTGAGTTTTCCCAATTTCCTGGCATATTGAGTGCGGCACTTTCACAGCATCATCTTTTAGGATTTGAAATAGCTCAACTGGAATTCCATCACATCCACTAGCTTTGTTCATAGTGATGCTTTCTAAGGCCCACTTGACTTCACATTCCAGGATGTCTGGCTCTAGGTGAGTGATCACACCATTGTGATTATCTGGGTCGTGAAGATCTTTTTTGTGCAGTTCTTCTATGTATTCTTGCCACCTCTTCTTAGTATCTTCTGCTTCTGTTAGGTCCATACCATTTCTGTCCTTTATCGAACCCATCTTTGCATGAAATGTTCCCTTGGTAACTATAATTTTCTTGAAGAGATCTCTAATCTTTCCCATTCTGTTGTTTTCCTCTAGTTCTTTGCATTGATAGCTGAAGAATGCTTTCTTATCTCTCCTGGCTATTCTTTGGAACTCTGCATTCAAATGGGAATATTTTCCTTTTTCTCCTTTGCTTTTCGCTTCTCTTCTTTTCACAGCTATTTGTAAGGCCTTCTCAGACAACCGTTTTGCCTTTTTGCATTTCTTTTCCATGGGGATGGTCTTGATCCCTGTCTCCTGTACAATGTCATGAACCTCCGTCCATAGGTCATCAGGCTCTCTATCTATCAGATCTAGTCCCTTAAATCTATTTCTCACTTCCACTGTAAAGTCATAAGGGATTTGATTTAGGTCATACCTGAATGGTCTAGTGGTTTTCCCTTCCTTCTTCAGTTTATGTCGGAAATTGGCAATAAGGAGTTCATGATCTGAGCCACAGTCAGCTCCTGGTCTTGTTATTGCTGACTGTATAGAGCTTCTCCATCTTTGGCTGCAAAGAATATATTCAATCTGATGTCGGTGTTGACCATCTGGTGATGGCCATGTGTAGAGTCTTCTCTTGTATTGTTGGAAGAGGGTGTTTGCTATGGACCAGTGCGTTCTCTTGGCAAAACTCTATTAGCCTTTGTCCTGCTTCATTCCGTACTCTAAGGCCAAATTTGCCTGTTACTACAGGTGTTTCTTGACTTCCTACTTTTGCATTCCAGTCCCCTATAATGAAAAGGACATTTTTTTGGGTGCTAGTTCTAAAAGGTCTTGTAGGTCTTCATAGAACCATTCAACTTCAGTTTATTCAGCATTACTGGTTGGGGCATAGGCTTGGGTTACTGTGATATTGAATGATTTGCCTTGGAAATGAACAGATATCATTCTGTCGTTTTTGAGATTGCATCCAAGTACCGCATTTCAGACTCTTTTGTTGACCATGATGGCTACTCCATTTCTTCTAATGGATTCCTGCCCACAGTAGTAGATATAATGGTCATCTGAGTTAAATTCACCCCTTTCCAGTCCATTTTAGTTTGCTGATTCCTAGAATGTCAACATTCACTCTTGCCATCTCCTGTTTGACTACTTCCAATTTGCCTTGATTCATGGACCTAACATTCCAGGTTCCTGTGCAATATTGCTCTTTATAGCATCAGACCTTGCTTCTATCACCAGTCACATCCATAACTGGGTATTGTGTTTGTCTTGGCTCCATCCCTTCATTCTTTCTGGAGTTATTTCTCCATTGATCTCCAGTAGCATATTGAGCACCTACCGACCTGGGGAGTTCCTCTTTCAGTAGTCTATCATTTTGCCTTCTCATACTGTTCATGGGGTCCTCAAGGCAAGAGTACTGAAGTGGTTTGCCATTCCCTTCTCCAGTGGACCACATTCTCTCAGACCTCTCCACCATGATCCTGCCGTTTGGTGGCCCCACACGGCATGGCTTAGTTTCATTGAGTTAGACACGACTGTGTTCCTGTGGTCAGATTGGCTAGTTTTCTGTGATTATGGTTTTAGTGTTTCTGCCCTCTGATGCCCTCTGGTAACACCTACCATCTTACTCGGGTTTCTCCTACCTCGGACGTGGGGTATCTCTTCACCGCTGCTCCAGCAAAGCACAGCCACTGCTCCTTACCTTAGATGAGGGGCATTTTCTCACGGCCGCCCCTCCTGACCTTGAACTTGGAGTAGTTCTTCTCAGCCCTCCTGCACCCAGCAGCAGCCGCTCCTTTGAAGTGGAGTAGCTCCTCTCGGCCGCAGGCCCTGCCCTCAGACGTGTGGTAGCTCCTCTCGATCGCCGCCCCTGACCTCAGAAAAGCAACGCCAAAGAAGGCTCAAACTACCACGCTATCGCACTCATCTCACACACTAGTAAAGTAATGCTCAAATTTCTCCAAGCCAGGCTTCAACAGTATGTGAACCGTGGGCTTCCATGTGTTCAAGCTGGATTTAGAAAAGTCTAGAGGTCAAACTGCCTACATCTGCTGGATCATCGAAAAAGCAAGAGAGTTCCAGAAAAACATCTACTTCTGCTTTATTGACTGTGCCAAAGCCTTTGACTGTGTGGACCACAACAAACTCTGGAAAATTTTTAAAGAGATGGATTTCAGACCACCTGACCTGCCTCTTGAGAAATCTGTTTGCAGCTCAGAAAGCAACAGTTAGACCTGGACATGGAACAGCAGACTGGTTCCAAATAGGAAAAGGAGTACGTCAAGGCTGTATATTGTCACCCTGCTTATTTAACTTAACTTATATGCAGAGTACATCATGAGAAATGCTGGGCAGGATGAAGCACAAGCTGGAATCAAGATTGCTGGGAGAAATATCAATAACCTCAGATATGCAGAAGACACCACCCTTATGGCAGAAAGCAAAAAAGAACTCAAAAGCATCTTGTTGAAAATGAAAGAGAAGAGTGAAAAAGTTGACTTAAACAACTCAACATTCAGAAAACTAAGATCATGGTATCTGGTCCCATCACTTCATGGCAAATAGATGGGCAAATAGTGGAAACAGCAAAAGACTTTATATTTTTGGTCCCCAAAATCACTGCAGATGGTGACTGCAGCCATGAAATTAAAAGATGCTTGCTCCTTGGAAGAAAAACTATGACCAACACACACAGTTTATTAAAATGTGGAGACATTACTTTGTCAACAAAGGTCCATCTGGTGAAAGCTATGGTTTTTCCAGTAGTCATGTATGGATGTGAGAGTTGGACTCTGAAGAAAGCTGAGCACTAAAGAATTAATGTTTTTGAACTGTGGTGTTGGAGAAGACTCTTGAGAGTCCCTTGGACTGCAAGGAGATCCAATCAGTTCATCCTAAAGGAGATCAGTCCTGAATATTCATTGGAAAGATGAATTTTGAAGCTGAAATTCCAATACTTTGGTCACCTGATGCCAAAAGCTGACTCATTGGGAAAGACCCTGATGCTGGGAAAGATTGAGGGCAGGAGGAGTAGGGGACAATAGAGGATGAGATGGTTGGATGGTGTCATTGATTCAATGGACATGAGTTTTATAAAATATGGGAATTGATGATGGACATGGGGGCCTGGCATGCTGCAGCCCATGAGGTCACAAAGAGTTGGACACAGCTGAGTGACTGAACTGAACTGAACTGACACAGATTATTGTACATATTGCCTATGAAATGAGGTGACACCTGGGCAACACACACACACACATACCCCTGTATTTGTACATTAAATTTCTATAATTTCTGACATAGTTTCTTGCAGACTACATTTGGGAACCATTTCTTATAATAAGCTAGAATACTATTTCTATAAGGTGACATTTGAAGAATAAGAGGATTTTTTTTTTTTTTAATTACGGAAATGTAAAATTTAGCAGAATTAAAAAGATCAATAATGGAATATTCACATTGATCAGAAGAAAGAGGGTTTACTTATAGAAAGGAAAGCATGGTGATATTATTAAAGATTTGAGTGCATACATATCATAAATGAGAGGTTCAATTGTTTGCATATACAGTTTTCTCAAAGCATCACAGAAGTTCTTTGTCCCATCCCCCGCGGTATGATGCAAACCAAATAAGTTTTCCCAGCCATCACCTCTAACCTTTTACCCTGACTAGAGATAGAGGGAGCCCCCATGTCATTAGTGCAACTGAACTTCAGAATCCATTGAAATAGTCTTTTAACCATCCAGTACTAGATGCTTAATTGAAAATTTAACAGAAAGGTACCAATATGCCATCATATGCTGGCTCCAGCCCTCAGGGAATTCTCCAGTTCTGAAAGGCAAGAAAAATTCTATACTAATTACTAATAATAGGAATTATTATTTGCCTCTTAAAATGAATAGCTAAAAACAACCTTGGCTTTCCTTAATTAGTGCTAAAAGAGCTTGAAACCACAATATCCAAGAAGGTTGTAAAAAGTAACTTAATATATGGCCAGCCTATATTGTAACAGTTCAGTTCAGTTCAGTTCAGTCGCTCAGTCATGTCCAACTCTTTGCTGTGAGGAGTCGCCAAAAAGGTATACATATATAATATACCATGGTCATCAAAGAGCCCATAATGAATTTTTGGACTTCCCTGCTGGCTCAGAGGTTAAAGCGTCTGCCTGCAATGCAGGAGACCTGGGTTAGATCCCTGGGTCAGGAAGATCTCCTGGAGAAGGAAATGGCAACCCTTTCTAGTATTCTTGCTTGGAGAACCCCATGGACGGAGGAGCCTGGTGGGCTACAGTCTACGGGGTCGCAAAAGAGTCAGACATGACTGAGCGAGTTAGCTAACTAACTAACTAATATAGTAAAAAAGTAAATACAGTGGCTAAGACAGTAAAGCGTCTGCCTGCAATGTGGGAGATGTGGGTTTGATCCCTGGGTCAGGAAGATCCCCTGGAGAAGGAAATGGCAACCCACTCTGGTACTCTTGCCTGGAAAATCCCACGGATGGAGAAGCCTGGTAGGCTACAGTCCATGGGGTCTCAGAGTCAGACAAGGCTGAGCAACTTCACTTTAAATACTAAATAATAGAGAATTAAAATAATCATAAATGTTGTGTGTGTTATATTGTATGTATCCTTCGATATATTAAATTCATTTAATTACCAGCAGAGTTTCTAAATAATTCTTCTGTTAGCCTAAACAGTGTGTTACTGAGTCCAGGCTATTACTGCTCACTGCAGGACAGGCCAATAAATCAAGAGACAAGTTGTTAGGGCAAGAAATAAAAACTTTATTTGGAAAGCCGGCAGACCAAGAAGATGGCAGACTAGTGTCCCAAGGAAGTATCCTAAGTTAGAATTCAGACTTTTTATAATACTAAATGGGGAAAAGGTGTGCTTTGTTGCAGCAAACTTCTTAGCGCTGAAATCCTTTGTTCTTGCATCTGTCCAGGTCTCATCACAATGTCACTGTAAACCTCCAGTATGACAAATGTTATTCACTATTCTACAACTTTCTATCCCTATCTGAATGGAAAGTGCTATATGTTTAAAGGTCAGAGCCTTGAGAATGGGCCATCTGGTTTATTTCAGGCTACAGGCAATGCACATTCTTATAGCAAAAACAACAGCATACAGAGGTTAAAGTAAAAGAAATAGACACAATATGGAGTTGAATTTGTTCTTTCCTAAAATATCTGCAACTACTTAATAAATATTTGCCTTCCAGTTAACCAGTTTACTAAGAGAGAGCCATAGAGATCTTCCTCAGTTAATAGTTATGTTGTTAGGGAATTGAAAAGTGAAGTTGCTCAGTAGAGTCCAACTCTTTGAGACCCCATGGACTGTAGCCTACCAGGTTCCTTGGTCCATGGGATTTTCCAGGCAAGGGTACTGGAGTGGGTTGTCATTTCCTTCTCCAGGGGATCTTCCCAACCTAGGGATGGAAACCAGGTCTCCTGCATTGTATTGCTTTACTATCTGAGCCACCAGGGAAGCTGCTTCCCTGGTTTCACCAGGGAATTGAAACCAAAATTCAATTTTAGAAAATCAGATAAAATCTTTAAGGTGCTTTTCATTATACATTTTAGAGGTGCTGTCACTTGATAGTTCACTATGGTAACACTTTCTCCTTCCCCACATTCCTTCCTGTGGTTTTGTTAAACTGAGTAAATAGAGGAATAATTTAATTTAATTTAATTTTGTTATGTCCAGGATGTGGGAAAGATGAGGAGGTCAGGAAAGAGAATGAAACAAAGAACTGAGAAATAAACAAGCCAAAGACCACAGAATGCATGAACAGGCATGCCTAGACATGTGTGAGCACAGCCAAAGGGGAGCATGGGTTAGACAGGAGCCTCTGAAGATCCTCCTAGAGCCACAAACTTACGAGTGAGGGAAGATTCTACCAGGGATCAACTTCAGAATTCCTGTCGCCCAGTCTCCATCCCATAACCAAATTCAGTACCAAGCTTACTATTTTTAGAATCCAATTCCCTCATACAAATATTTTATTTATTTATTTATTTATTGCTTTTCTCAAAAGTATTCAGCCTCTTGTGCCCTCTTATGCATTAAAGGTCATTGATTTGACATCAATCAAAAGATGTGTCATGAAGCAAAATGAGAACATTAACTGAAGAAACACATCTAAGGAGAGAGTATACCCTGGATTTCCTCTCCTACTCAACCCATAAGACAAGCAGCTTTTCTCACCTACAAGTTAAATAATATATTTATAAAAATTGTTATTTATAAACAACAACAACCAGTCTTGTAATCATTTGCAACCATGACCAGACAGTGAAAATAAAGAGATTGATATACTCACCTGATTTTTTAAAAACAAAAAAGACTTTTCAGCCTTTGCAGAAGGAGTGGAGGTTTCAGATACAG
The DNA here is from genome assembly GCF_910594005.1 of Cervus elaphus. Lineage (NCBI taxonomy): Eukaryota > Metazoa > Chordata > Mammalia > Artiodactyla > Cervidae > Cervus > Cervus elaphus. The sequence goes on along the minus strand of NC_057831.1, from coordinate 1,078,069 downwards.
GTAGAGAGGTAGGGTTCATGACAGGAAGGTGAGAGATTTCCAGTTGTACTTATATCTTAAAAGAATGAAGCTACATCATTCAGCTGAATCAGAGGATGTGCTTACATCAGAGAGGTGAAAGAAAAAAAAAAAAAAAAAACATAGAAGAGAGAGGAGCATGAATTAAGATGGTGAGTTTGGAGACAGAAACCAGCTGGGTAAGTCTGGTAGGTTTGCCTGAGGTGCTTGACCACTGCAGGGCTGTGGTCATAGCTGTACTATGATGAGATTTGATTAATATAAAAATAACTTTTTTTCTCCTTATAAAGTAAAAATTAAAAATAAAATGAGCAAATAAAATCAAGATACAAACTCAAATGTAGATTTAATAATTATTTAAGCTTGTGCCCCAAATAGTTGGTGTCCATTTAGAGGTCAGCAGAGTAGTATTCATTAAATTCATAGAAGAGTATACTTTTTTACAAGCATAGATTTTGGAGTCACATAACTCTGCCACTAAGTAGTTACATTATCTCAGTTTCTATAGATCTGTTTTCACATCTGTAAAACTAGGACTGTGTCTAAATCATAGGCTTGCTGTGAAGCTTAAATGTGTGCTAATATGGGCCAGGTCCTCACAAAGAAACTGACACAGTTAACCTTTAAATAATAGTAATTTTAGTTACTTGTGAAACAAGTGATTGAGGTGACAAAAATATTTAAGTTGTGAATGTTGCTTTAACCTACTTGTCTCTGATATGTAGACATGCCAAAAACAGAGAATGAAAGAGAGCAAAGTATAGTCACCTGAATAATCAGCTAATACTAATTAAGAACTGACTATTCTTCTTACTTATTACTTCTAATTTGACTTATTTATTATCCCCAGGATTTAACTTTTCAGCTCAAAACATAATGAAAAATTTTCATTCTTTTTCAGACCAAAAAATATCTCTACTCTAAAAGCAACCAAATAAACTATGTATTATCATAATTACATTAAAGATTTTCCTTCCAATGAAGCAAGGGTTCCTTCTTGATTTAAGGCAGCAAAGAGAAAATGCAAAACTAAAAAGGAATTACCAAAATACAATTAACATTCAACTATGCTAATGAAGGAATAAATAACAAGGATGGGCTCTGGTGTTCCCTAAGCTATTAAATAAATTTCTATAACAGGAAAGTCAACTCCTGCAACAAGGGAGCAATGGACAAAAGTATAAAGGATACATCATGCAGAAGGGAAAAGTGGCCAAAAGCCAAAGACATTGTCTTCAAATCAAAGGGCAAACAGTTCACACATAAGAACTCAGGAATCATTGTATTTCTAGCCACTAACATTAATATACTTTTTCTCCATATTGCTGGTATTTTGTGTATCAGTTGAAAATACAAAGAGATAAAAATTAAGAAAAAAAATTGCATTAACTTATTCAATCATTCTATCATGGATTCCAGTAATTTAGGTGATTGATTGCTGTTTGTCAGCAAGACTAGGCTCTAAAGATTCAGGAAACATTACATTTCATGCACACAAATGCTCTCCTATACACTGCAGCGTATAGCAGCAAGAAGAGCCTAGAGTAAAAGCAACCAAACTTGTCTTTAAAGCAAGTTATTTTTTTAATGTTTCTAGAATGCTGTTAGTCTGTTGTTTTAAATTATCAAACACACTCAGATCACGCACCTTTGAAGGATTTTATTGCCTAGTACAAGCATTCCTATATAAACAGCCACTCTGACTAAACAACTTTTACAACATAACACATATTTACATATACATGTAATATTGAAAAGAAAACAGCTAACCAGTGATCTGTATTGTCTGCATTATTTAGCCATTTAACTACTATGTTGCTACTTATTTCCCTATAGTCTTTACAAATTGAATCTTCTATTAAGAGAGTTTTTCTACTAATAGCTTTTTGTACTGGCCAAAGGACCAGGATTGCATTCTCTTATGAGACAATTTAGATCAGAAAGTAACTAAAGAACAGCTCTAGCTCCATAGGAAATGGATTTCTTGCAATTTGCTTCCTTTTTATCCCAGGACGTTGCTGTGTCAATATGTATATCTGCAAAAATTATACATTATACAGTGTACATTATACATTATACACAATTATACATTCTAGACAGTGAGAAATCCACAAGAAAAATTTTAAAGAGAAAAATTACATTTTATAGTTTATTGTTTTGGGGATTTTTTAAATGTCATAAAGAAATTCAGACAAAAAGAAATGCTCTGTATATTTCTGCTAAATTACCCACTAAATCTGAATATGGAGGATGTGTCCAGCTCTTTTTCATTTGTTTGTTTTTTAAGAGATGCATTACAGTTCCCTTTAGTAAATCTTGATGCTTTGCAACTAGATTTAACTAGATGGAGTCAGACCTTAATAAATGGGATTATGACTGGAAAATGTATGCATCTTCTAATTTATGATTTTGTGTTTAGTATTTTAAAGGAAGGAAGGAAATTATATTGAAACATTTCAACAGGCTAATACTTGGGCCTCTGTCACATCATAACTAGAGAGAGATTTCCCTTATTTAGAGGTTATTAGCCTTCAGACAAAGAAAATGAAAACTGGCTGTGAAAAGCTCAGTTTGGGTTTATTACAAATAGAGGTGTGTTTGCTGTTTAAAATAAGCTTTTTTTCCCCTCCTACTAGTGATTTGTCAAAGGAGATACATTAATTACAAACCAGAAAGATGCTCTTTCACTGACTTGGGGGAAGATTTTCTTGCTTAGTAATTAATCACAGAAAACAATTGAAACAATTAAAGGTGCTGCACTCACATGTGACTCCATAGGTATAGGTGGAAAAAAAAAAGGAAAACTAACTGAAACTACATATGCATACACATATAGTCAAGTTGGGACTCTCCGTTCTCCTAAATCAGATGGAAGATTTAAAAGCTGACTGCAGCTGTCTGGTTTAGAATACTAAATAGCTTTGAAGGGAACAAGTACAAGTTCTCTAAGTAGCTTTGAAAGGAACAAGTACAAATTCTTTGACTAAAGTCCATACTATCCATTGCATATGATTGTCCTACTATATGTCAGAATAAAGCCGACTTTCTCCACCAGAAATGCCAAAATTCGCAAAGGAGATGTCATTGAGCTTGAGACATTGAACCATTTGAACCATTAGGTAGGATGGTTAGAAGAAATACTTTCAAACGTATCAAAATAGCAGTTTCAGTTTGACAAACAGTGGAATCTTGCCAGAGAGGTGTTGCTTTCTCAATGAAAGTAGGAACAGATTAGGTTCCCATCTTTACCCTTTATTCATTATTCAAACATGAAGTTTCAAATGGCAGATGAAGGCAAGAAAAATGCAAATGCCATATTATCGAATGTCTGTGTGAGGACTCATTCCCTGCCAATGAATTCTGTCCAGATGATAACAATGTACTTTATGAAAAGAATTAGATTCTCCTCCATAATAAGAAAATTTGAATTATTGTTGAACTTGCTTAAAGGAAGGTTAAATTGTATTTAACACCAGTTTTTTGTACAACTATTCACAATGATTTCCCAATTGTAAAATAATAAAGTGTCTTGGTTCAAAATATTTAGCACTTCCAGCTTCAAATAAGCCTGTACTGGTCATAAAGACTCAGATGTTCAGATAGGACAACTGGTGAGTGTTTTTCTTCCAGAAATTTCTCAATAATCTGGTTTTAGATTTTATTATAAAATACAGTAAATAGACTAATAGAGAATGAAAGAAAATGCATTTTATAAAATAGCATCAATCTGTAGTCTAGAATGCATTAAATTTAAGCACTCGCTCACACACACAAACACACACACACACACACACACACACACACACACAAATATAGACAATATGTGAGATTCTAGTTCCTTAGACTGTAAGCTCTTTGATAACATAACTGTGTCTTAATTCACCATTGACTCTCCAGCATATTTCTGGTATCTACCAGGTGCTTCATAATATCACGGACCATGTTAACTATCTGACCTCTGGAAAATGGTGAAAATCTTTTGTTAAATAAGTGATTTCCTTCTAGGTTAACATGGGATCCTCATTTTTTATTTTGATAAATCTATTTCTTTCCATAAAAATCTACAGCATTGGATGGTCTGTAGCTGCCAAGTGGTAATATTAAAAACATAAAAATCCTCATGAACTGAGTTTTAAGGAACTTAAGCCAATGTTCAATAGGGTCTGTTGAACCATTAAATAGACACGGACCCAGGAATGTTGAATTCTGTTGCCCAAGACTTTCTCTCCTTTTGCTTTCTTTACTAGTTGTTGACTTCTTTATAAGCAATAGGAAGATAATTTGGTATTATGTCTTTCATTTCTGAAAGAACTTTTGTTTAAGGGTTTAACCTGAAAATCAATTCTAGCATTGTACATAGAGACTTCATGAAACTCCTAAGGAAATATTGTTAAACCTATTCACTAGATGGCATTATTTTAAAACAAGAAAACAAAACAGATTCAATAAAATCCCTATGAAAGGTTCAGAGGTGTTTTTCATAGAAATGGAAAAGCAATCTTAAAATGTATGTGGAACCATAAAATACCCAAAATACCCAACACAACTTAGAAAAAGAACAAAGCTGTAAGTATCATTCCTCTACTATGAAGAGCATAGTACTAATCAATGATAATAGAACCAGTATGGTGTGGACATTAAAAAAATCCATCAATGGAATAAACCCACAAGTAAACTTCCTCATATAAAGAGTCAACTTGTATTTGATGAGGGAGGAAGAATAGTCAATTGGAGACTCAAGCTGTCCTCAAAAAATGATGTTGGGAAAGTTGAATAATCACAGGTAAAAGAATAAAATTGGATTCTTTCTTATACCACCCAAAAATATTGACTCTAAATAAATTGAAGACTTAAATATAAAACAGAATCTGTAAAGTTTTAGATAAGAACACTGAGTAAAGTGGCCAAGACAGCAGAGTAGGAAGTCCCTGCCTCACCTCCTTCCATAAGCACATCAAAATTAGCCACTAAATTTAATTTAGTAATTAGCTAATTTAGCCATTTAATTTAGGTACTTGCAGAGAAACTATTTATAAGAAAGACTGGAAAACTAGAAGAAAAGATCTACAACTAAAGATATAAAGAATGGACACAATAGGATGCATAGGGGGAGTGGAAATGAGATATAGTTAAGACCCACATCCCTAATAGGCAACCAGTAAATGGGAGGATAATTAAAATTGCAGAGGTTCTTCTTAAGGAACAATGGGTCTGAGCTCCACACTGGGCTCCCCAGGATGAAGGTTGTCACCGGAAATTTGAGCCTCCTGAACATTTGACTTTGAAGTCAAGCAGGACTTATTTTAAGGAAACCAGAGGGTGAGGAATAGAGTCTCCACTCTCAAAAATAGTGCACACAAAAATCTCACATGTTCCAGGACATAGGAAATAAACAGTAATTTGAAAGAAGCCAGGGTCAAACTCACTTGCTTCTCTTGGAGAACCAGCCAGATAACCGGGAGACAATTGGAGCTCACCCTGGGGACATAAAGCCTGGCAGCAGACACTTTGGGGAACACATTCTACTACATAGAGGGCAGCTCTAGAGAATATAGCTCTAGTAACCAGACAGGAATGTGCTGCTGAGATGCACTGGATATCTCTTATAAAAGACTATTTCTCTAAAGTCAGGGAATGTAATCAATCTACCAATACATACAATAAAAATGAAACACACTAGGCGGAATGAGGGAAAAGAAGAATATGTTCCATATGAAGTAACTAGACAAAACATTAGAAGAACTAGCTAAAAGAGAGATAGGCAATTTACCCAATAAGAGTTGAAAGTAATGGTTGCAAAGATGTTCAAAGAACTTGGGAGAAGATTAGATGATCAGAGTGAAAAGTTAGATGTGTTTAACAAAGAGTTAGAGAATATAAAGCAGAACCAAATAGAGAGTACAAAAACTGAAATAAAAAGACACAAAAATAAGTCAACAATCAACTAAATGATATAGAAGAACAGATCAGTGAATTGAAAGAGGTAGTATGACCTAAATCAAACCCCTTGTGATTATACAGTGGAAGTGGGGAATAGATTTAAGGGACTAGAACTGATAGAGTGCCTGATTAACTAAGGATGGAGGTACATGACATTGTACAGGAGGCAGGGATCAAGACCATCCCCAAGAAAAAGAAATGCAAAAAAGAAAATGGCTATCTGAGGAGGCCTTACATTTACCTGTGAAAAGAAGATAAGTGAAAAACAAAGGAGAAAAGGAGAGATATACCCATCTGAATGCAGAGTTCCAAAGAATGGCAAGGAGAGATAAGAAAGCTTTGCTCAATGATCATTGCAAAGAAATACAGGAAAACAACAGAATGGGAAAGACTAGAGATTGCTTCAAGAAAATTAGAGATATCATGGGAATATTTCACACAAAGATGGGCCCAATGAAGGACAGAAATGGTATGGACCTAACAGAAGCAGAAGATATTAAGAAGAGGTGTTAAGAATATACAGAAGAATTGGACAAAAAAGATCTTCATGACCCAGATGATCACAATGGTGTGATCACTCACCTAGAACCAGATGTCCTGGAAAGTGAAGTCAAGTGGGTGTTAGGAATGGTCACTATGAACAAAGCTAGTGGATGTGATGGAATCCAGTTGAGCTAATTCAACCCCTAAAAGACTATGCTGTGAAAGTGCTGCACTCAATATGCCAGCAACTTTGGAAAACGCAAGAGTGACCACAGGACTGGAAAAAGTCAGATTTCATTCCAATACCAAAGAAAGCCAATGCAAAGAATATCAAACTACCACACAATTGCCCTTATCTCACACACTAGTAAAGTGATGCTCTAAATTCTACAAGCCAGGCTATAAAAGTAAGTGAACTGTGAGATTCCAGATGTATACGCTTGTTTTAGAAAAGGCAGAGGAACCAGAAATCAAATTGCCAATATCCGCTGGATCATCGAAAAAGAAAGAGAGTTCCAGAAAAACATCTATTTCTGCTTTACTGACCATACCAAAGTCTTTGACTGTGTGGATCTCAACAAACTGTGGAAAATTCTGAAAGAGATGAGAAGACCAGACCACCTGACCTGTCTCTTGAGAAAAATATATGCAGGTCAGGAAGCAACAGTTAGAACTGGACATGGTAAATCACAGCAGGATCCTCTATGACCCACCTCCCAGAATATTGGAAATAAAAGCAAAAATAAACAAATGGGACCTAATGAAACTTAAAAGCTTTTGCACAACAAAGGAAACTATAAGCAAGGTGAAAAGACAGCTCTCAGATTGGGAGAAATTAATTGCAAATGAAGCAACAGACAAAGGATTAATCTCAAAAATATACAAGCAACTCCTGCAGCTCAATTCCAGAAAGATAAATGACCCAATCAAAAAATGGGCCAAAGAACTAAACAGACATTTCTCCAAAGAAGACATACAGATGGCTAACAAACACATGAAAAGATGCTCAACATCACTCATTATCAGAGAAATGCAAATCAAAACCACAATGAGGTACCATTACAAGCCAGTCAGGATGGCTGGTATCCAAAAGTCTACAAGCAATAAATGCTGGAGAGGGTGTGGAGAAAAGGGAATCCTCTTACACTGTTGGTGGGAATGCAAACTAGTACAGCCGCTATGGAGAACAGTGTGGAGATTTCTTAAAAAACTGGAAATAGAACTGCCATATGACCCAGCAATCCCACTCCTGAGCATACACACCCAACAAACCAAATCTGAAAGAGACACATGCACCCCAATGTTCATCGCAGCACTGTTTATAATAGCCAGGACATGGAAACAACCTAGATGCCCATTAGCAGACGAATGGATAAGGAAGCTGTGGTACATATACACCATGGAATATTACTCAGCCATTAAAAAGAATTCATTTGAATCAGTTCTAATGAGATGGATGAAACTGGAGCCCATCATCATACAGAGTGAAGTAAGCCAGAAAGATAAAGACCATTACAGTATGCTAATGCATATATATGGAATTTAGAAAGATGGTAATGATAACCCTATATGCAAAACAGAAAAAGAGACAGAGATGTACAGAACAGAATTTTGGACTCTGTGGGAGAAGGTGAGGGTGGGATGTTTCAAGAGAACAGCATCGGAAGATGTATAATATCTAGGGTGAAACAAATCACCAGCCCAGGCTGGATGCATGAGACAAGTGCTCGGGCCTGGTGCACTGGGCAGACCCAGAGGAATTGGGTGGAGAGGGAGGTGGGAGGGGGGATCGGGATGGGGAATACATGTAAATCCATTGCTGATTCATGTCAATGTACAACTAAAACCACTACAATATTGTAAAGTAATTAGCCTCCAACTAATAAAAATAAATGGAAAAAAAAAATAAACATCTCTTTAAAGTTTAGACTAGAAAAAAAAAAAAAGAACTGGATATGGAACAGCAGACTGGTTCCAAATAGGAAAAGGAGTACATCAAGGCTGTATATTGTCACCCTGTTTATTTAACTTATATGCAAAGTACATCACGGGAAACCCTGGGTTGGATGAAGCACAAGGAAGAATCAAGATAGCCAGGAGGAATGTCAATAAAGTCAGATATGCGGAAGATACCACCCTTATGGCAGAAAGTGAAGAAGTAAAGAGCCTCGTGATGAAAGTTCAGTTCACTTCAGTTCAGCATCTTGTCGTGTCCGACTATTTGCGACCCCATGAACCACAGCGCGCCAGGCCTCCCTGTCCATCACCAACTCCTGGAGTTTACGCAAACTCATGTCCATTGAGTGGGTGATGCCATCTAAATATCTCATCCTCTGTCGTCACCTTCTCCTCCTGCCTTCAATCTTTCCCAACATGAGGGTCTCTTCAAATGAGTCAGCTCTTCGCATCAGGTAGCCAAAATACTGAAGTTTCAGTTTCAACATCAGTCCTTCCAATGAACACCCAGGACTGATCTCCTTTAGGATGAACTGGTTGGATCTCCTTGCAGTCCAAGGGACTCTCAAAACTCTTCTCCAGCACCACAGTTCAAAAGCATCAATTTTTCGCCCCTCAGCTTTCTTTATAGTCCAACTGTCACACCCACACATAATTACTAGAAAAACCATAGCCTTGACTAGATGGACCTTTGTTGACAATGTAAAGTCTCTGTTTTTAATACATTGTCTAGGTTGGTCATAACTTTCCTTCCAAGGAGTAAGTGTCTTTAAATTTCATGCCTGGAATCACCATCTGCAGTGATTTTGGAGCCCAGAAAAATAAAGTCAGCCACTGTTTCCCCTGTTTCCCCATCTATTTGCCATGAAGTGATGGGACCAGATGCCATGACCTTAGTTTTCTGAATGTTGAGCTTTAAGCCAACTTTTTTACTCTCCCCTTTCAATTTCTTCAGGAGGCTCCTTAGTTCTTCTTCACTTTCTGCCATAAGGGTGGTGTCATCTGCATATCTGAGGTTATTGATATTTCTCCCGGCAATCTGGATTCCAGCTTGTGCTTTCTCCAGCCCAGTGTTTCTCATGATGTACTCTGCATATAAGTTAAATAAGCAGAGTGACAATATACAGCCTTGACATACTCCTTTTCCTATTTGGAACCAGTCTGTTGTTCCATGTCCAGTTCTAACCATTGCTTCTTGACCTGCATACAGGTTTCTCTAGAGGCCGGTCAGGTGGTCTGGTATTCCAATCTCTTTAGAATTTTACACAGTTTATTGTGAGCCATACAGTAAAAAGCTTTGCATAGTCAATAAAGCAGAAATAGATTTTTTTTTTTTTAACTCTCTTGCTTTTTTGATGATCCAGCAGATATTGGCAATTTGATCTCTGGTTCCTCTGCCTTTTCTAAAACCAGCTGGAATATCTGGTAAGTCATGGTTCATGTAGTTCTTGGAGAATTTTGAGCATTACTCTACTAGTGTGTGAGATGAGTGCAATTGTAGAGTAGTTTGAGCATTCTTTGGCATTGCCTTTCTTTGAGATTGGAATGAAAACTGATATTTTCCAATCCTGTGACCACTGCTGAGTTTTCCAAATTTGCTGACATATTGAGTGCAGCACTTTCACAGCATCATCTTTTAGGATTTCAAATAGCTCAACTGGAATTCCATCACCTCCACTAGCTTTGTTCATAGTGATACTTCCTAAGGCCCACTTGACTTCACATTCCAGGATGTCTGGCTCTAGGTGACTGATCATACCATTGTGATTAATGGGCCATGAAGATCTTTTTTTGTATAGTTCTTCTGTGTATTCTTGCGAACTCTTCTTAATATCTTCTACTTCTTTTAGGTCCATACCATTTCTGTCCTTTATTGAGCCCATGTTTGCATGAAATGATTCTTTTGTATCTCTACTTTTCTTAAAGAGATCTCTAGTCCTCCCTATTCTATTGTTTTCCTATATTTCTTTGCATTGATCACTGAGGAAGGCTTTTTTATCTCTCCTTGTTATTCTTTGGAACTCTGCATTCAAATGGGTATATCTTTCCTTTTCTCCTCTGTTTTTAACTTCTATTCTTCTAACAGCTATTTGTGAGGCCTTCTCAGAGAGCCATTTTGCTTTGTTGCATTTCTTTTTCTTGGGGATGTTCTTGATCCCTGTCTCCTTTAAAATGTCACGAACCTCTGTCTATAGTTCATCAAGCACTCTGTCAGATCTAGTCCCTTAAATCTATTTCCCACTTCCACTGTATAATCATAGGAGATTTGATTTAGGTTATACCTGAATGGTCTAATAGTTTTCCCCACTTTCTTCAATTTAATTCTGAATTTGGCAATATGGAGTTCATGATCTGAGCCACAGTTAGCTCCCAGTCTTGTTTTTGCTGACTGTATAGAGCTTAGCCATCATTGGCTGCAAAAAATATAATCAATCTGATTTCAGTATTGACCATCTAGTGATTTCCATGTGTAGAGTCTTCTTTTGTGTTGTTGGAAAATGGTGTTTGCTATGATCAGTGCATTCTCTTGGTGAAATATTAGCCTTTGCCCTGCTTCACTCTGTACTCCAAAGCCAACTTTACCTGTTATCCCAGGTATTTCTTGATTTCCTGCTTTTTCATCCCAATCCCCTATAATGAAAAGGACATCTTTTTTGGGTGTTATTTCTAAAAGTTCTTGTAGGTCTTCATAGAACCATTCAACTTCAGCTTCTTCAGTGTTACTGGTTGAAGCATAGACTTGGATTACCATGATATTGAATGGTTTGCCTTGGAAATGAACAGAGATCATTCTATCGTTTTTGAAATTGCATCCAAGTACTGCATTTCAGACTCCTTTGTTGACTATGATGGCTACTCCGTTTCTTCTAAGGGATTCCTGCCCACAGTAGCAGATATAATGGTCATCTGAGTTAAATTCACCCATTCCAGCAGCGGCTGCATGACGGCATAGGAGCGGTTGAGAGGAGCTATCCCACATACATGGAGTGGCCAGGAGGAGCTATCCCTCACCCAAAGTCAGGGATGGTGGCCAAGAGGAGCTACCCCAAGCTCAGGGGCAGTGGCTGTGCTTTGTTGGAGCAGCTTGTGAAGAAATACCCCACGTCCAAGGTAAGAGAACCCCAAGTAAGATGGTAGGCGCTGAGGGAGGGCATTAGAGGGCAGACAGACTCAAACAACAATCACAGATAACTAGCCAATCTGATCACACGGACCATAGTTTGTCTAACTTAATGAAACTAAGTCATGCCCTGTGGGGCCACCCAAGGCGGATAGGTCATGGTGGAGAGGTCCTCCAGAATGAGGTCCACTGGAGAAGGGAATGGCAAGCCACTTTAGTATTCTTGCCTTGAGAACCCCATGAACAGTATGAAAAGGCAAAAAGATAGGACACTGAAAGATGAACTCCCCAGGTCGGTAGGTGCTCAGTATGCTACTGGAGATCAATGGAGATATAACTCCAGAAATAATGAAGGGATGGAGCCAAAGCAAAAACAATACCCAGTTGTGGATGTGACTGGTGATAGAAGCAAGGTTCAATGCTGTAAAGAGCAATATTGCATAGGAACCTGGAATGTTAGGTCCATGAAAGTGAAAGAGGAGAGTGAATAAGTTGACTTAAAGCTCAACATTCAGAAAACTAAGATCCTGGCATACGGTCCCATCACTTCATGGTAAATAGATGGGGAAACAGTGGAAACCGTGGCTGACTTTATTTTTGGGGGACTCCAAAATCACTGCAGATGGTGACTGCAGTCATGAAATTAAAAGACGTTTGCTCTTTGGAAGGAAAGTTTGACTAACCTAGACAGCATATTAAAAAGCAGACATTACTTTGCCAACAAAGGTCCATCTAGTCAAGGCTATGGTTTTTCCAGTGGTCATGTATGGATGTGAGAGTTGGACTGTGAAGAAAGCTGAGCACCGAAAAGTTGATGCTTTTGAACTGTGGTATTGGAGAAGACTTTTGAGAGTCCCTTGGACTGCAAGAAGATCCAACCGGTCCATTCTAGAGGAGATCAGTTCTGGATGTTCACTGGAAGGTCTGATGCTGAAACTGAAACTCCAGTACTTTGGCCACCTGATATGAAGAGCTGACTCATTTGAAAAGACCCTGATGCTGGGAAAGATTGAGGACAGGAGAAGAAGGGGACGACAAAGGATGAGATGGTTGGATATGGCATCACCGACTCGATGTACATGAGTTTGAGTAGACTCTGGGAGTTGGTGATGGATAGGTAGGCCTGGCATGCTGCGATTCATGGAGTCGCAAAGAGTCTGACACGACTGAGCGACTGAACTGAACTGAGCTGAACTGAACTCGTTAACATGAGCTAAAATACTTTAAGAGTTCTAGGTGACAGTGACTAAAATATAGTTATATTGACAAAATAAACCAACTATATAAATTTGACTACATCAATAATGGGCTTCCCTTGTGGCTCATTTGGTAAAGAATCAGCCTGTAATGAGGATACCTGGGTTTGATCCCTGGGTTGGGAAGATCCCCTGGAGAAGGGAAAGGCTACCCACTCCAGTATTCTGCCCTGGATACTTCTATGGACTGTATAGTCCATGTGGTCCCTAAGAGCCAGACATGACTGAGTGATTTTCACTTTCACTTTTCACATCAGTAATAATAGTAAAGTGTTTCAAAGGTGGAAAATAAATCCTCTGATTAATTAATCAGATCTTATTAAGGACATCATAAAGGGTTCCAGGTGTTGAAGTTTAAACGAAATATTAGTAAACCGATTTCTTCAGGCAAAGACTCAGATTATTAAAAACTCTACTTGTGAAGAGGCAGTTGATGGGACTTCTTTGGTGGCCCAGTGGCTGAGACTCCGTGCTCCTAATTCAGGGGCTCAGAGTTTGATCCCTGGTCAGGGAACTAAATCCCACATGTTTCAACTTAGAGTTCACATGTCACAGCTAAAAGATTCTGCATGCTGTGATGAAGATCAAAGATCTTGAGTGCTGCATCTAAGATCTGGCACAGACAAATAAATATTAAAAAATAGGCAGTTGGAAATTCTAGGAATGTTTAAACCTAGAAAATAGAAAACTCAGTGGCATAGGGTGTGTGCCTTAAATATGAGACATTTTCACACTAAAATAACTCAATATTTATGTAATAACTGCAAAACAAACTTAGAAGGAAATTAAATAACTTGATCATATAAGACAACTACTGATACTTACCAAGGAGGTAAGTGTGTGTGTGTGATGACACACACAAAGAACATAAAAAAACTAACAGAACTTCCTCTTCAAAAATACAACACTTGATTATAATAAATTCACATTTTGAATGTCTATATATGCACTTTTTACATCTGTTTGCTTATGTCATCCATCAGTGTACTAAGGTGTATTGAAGGAAACAGTATGCAAAGTGTGTTTAAGTGGTAACTATTTAAAAATTTTGTAAGTCCTGCCTTTACTTAAAACAGAGTAATAAATATGTTACATGCTTTGAAATCCTAAAGCAGGGCTTCTGGTTCAAGATGGAGGAGAAGGACGTGCGTTCATCTTCTCCTCTCCTCTTCTATAGCACCAAAATTGCAACTAGCTGTTGAATAACCATAGACAGGAGGATGCTAAAACCACCATGAAAAAAAAAAAAAAAAAAAAAAACAAAAAAAACCTCACATCTGAAGACAAAGAAGAATCTGCAATGAGACAGTAGTAGGGGCACAATCATGATAAAATCAAATACTTTACCCACCGGGTGGGTGACCCACAAACTAGAAAGCAATAATACCAAAGAAGTTCTCATACTACTGTGAAGATTCTGAACCCCAGAATATTCCCACCTGGGTTTTCCACAAAGGGGTTGGGAATCCTCAGGGAATCTGGCCTTGAGAGCCAATGAGATTTGATTATAGGACTTCTAGAGGACTAGGGGAAACAGAGATTCCAGTCTTGGAGAGCATAAACAAAATTTTGCATGCACTGAGAGCCAGAGGAGAGAAGCAGTGACCCCACAAGAGACTGAACCAAAACTACCTGCTAGTTTTGGAGGGTCTCTTGTGGAGGCGTGGGTTGGCAGGGACTCACCACAGGGATGGGGGACCCTGGAAGTTCCCTGATGGCATAAACCTCTTGGGAGTTTGCCTCTAACCTTACCATAGAGCCTGTAGACCCCAGGGCTGGGTTGCCTTAGGCCAAAAAGCTACCAGTGAGGGAGTGCAACCCCACTCATCAGCAGAAAATTGGATTAAATATTTACTGAGCAAGACCCTGATCACTAGAGCAAGATCCAGTTTTTCCCATCTCCAGTCCCTCCAACATCAAGAAGCTTACACAAGCCTCTTAGCCTCATCCATCGGAGAGAAGACAGAAGAAGCAAGAAGTACAGTCTCACAGTGGCTAAAACAAAAATCATATTTAAAAAAGTTAGTCACAATGAAAAAGCAGAAAGTTATGTCCCAGATTAAGGGACAAGATAAAATCCCAGAAAAACACTCAAATAAAGTAGATATAGGCAACCTCCCAGGAAAAGAATTCAGAATAATGATAGTGAAGATTATCCAGGGTCTTGGGAAAAGAATGGAGGCAAAGATTGAGGAGATGCAAGAAATGCTTACCTACAAGAACTAAAGTACAAGCAGAAATGAACGACAGAAGGAATCAACAGCAGGATAACTGAGACAGAAAAACAGATAAATTACCTGGAGGACAGAATGGTGGAAATCACTAACACAGAACAGAGTATAGAAAAAAGAATGAAAAGAAATGATGAAGACAGCCTAAGATACCTCTAGGACAACATTAGGCACACCAACATTCACATTATAGGGGTCCCAGAAGGAGAAACGAGAGAGAAAGGATCTGAGAAATAATTTGAAGTGATAATAGCTGAAAACTTTCTGAACATCAGAATGGAAATAAGTCAACCAAGTCCAGGAAGTACAAGGGGTCCCAGGAAGGATAAACACACTGAGACAAGAACAAGGAAGAACACACTGAGACGCATGGGAATCAAATTGACAAAATTTAAAGACAGAGGTAAAATATTAAAAGCAACAGGGAAAAATGGCAAAAACAAGGGAACTCCCAGCAGGGTATCAGCTGATTTCTCAACAGAAACTGTACAAGCCATATTTAGTGATGAAAGAACCTACAACCAAGAATACTCTATCCAGCAAGATTCTCCTTCAGATTTAAGGAGAAATTGAAAGCTTTCCAGACAAGCAAAAGTTAAGAGAAACCACCAAACCAGCTTTACAACAAATGCTAAAGGAACTTCTTCAGGCAGAAAACACAAGGGGAGGAAAAGACCTACAGAGAGTGAACCCAAAACAATAAAGAAAATGGTACTGTGGTGGCACAGTGGTAAAGAATCTGCCTGCAAAATGGGAAACCCAAGTTTGATCCCTGGGTCAGCAGTATCCCCTGGAGAAGGGAATGGCTACCTACTCCAGTATTCTTGCCTGGAGAATTCCATGGATAGAGGAGTCTGGCGAGTCACAGTCCATGGGGTTTCAAAGAGTCAACAGTACTGAGAAATTAACACATTCAATAGGATCATATATATTGATAATTACCTTAAATATAAATGGATTAAATGCACCAACCAAAAAACATAGACTGGCTGGGTGGATGAAAACATGTGCACATAAGAACTACCACTTACCACATCATGTTGCTTGACCCCCCCAAATTATATGTAATTATCTTATGTTGTTAAGTTTGTCATATTCCCATTATGGCTTTCAATTGTAATTTTCTTTTATTGATTGTACTCTTGTGATTAAGTAACTATTACTGACTTAATACCATTGAATCATGATTGGTCAACAGAAAAATAATAGAACTCTATATCACCAAAACTAGAATCTAATAGAAAAATCTGTAATCAATTTTTAAAATCCAGATGCACATCAGAATAATCTTGAAATTTTTTGAAAAATGTAAATGCTCAGGTATTGCTTTTTTTCCCAAGGCTCCAGGAATGTTTCTAATGAACAGCAATTGTTTAAGAACAACTTAAACTCATCTTCCAGAAAGAGTGGGCAACGCAACTAAGTAATCTGAGCCTACATTTGCGGATAGTAGATGTGTCTTGGGAGACATGGAAAGTTGAATTTGAATAACTTGAGAGTCACACATCACTAAGATATTCATGTAGGCATTTGGAAATGATTCAGGCTGGCCCATTCAGAAGTCTAAACACCAAATTGTGACCAGAAATAATTTGTAGGCATGCAGTTTCTGCTTACTTATTGGACACTGAAATGCTAGTTTATTAGATAATTTTCCTATAATCGCATAATTCTTCACTTATAAGAGTAAAACCATAATTCATGATTACAGATCCAACTTTTAATCAGGCTTTAGAGAGTCCTTCCTTGAAAGCAAAATAAAATTAACAGTACCACTGACATATATATACTGCCATGTGAAAAGTAGATAACTAGCAGGAAGCTTCTGTATAGTACAGGGAGTTCAGCTCAGTGTTCTGTGGTGACCTAGATGAGTGGGATGGAGTGGTAGGAGGAAGGTTAAAATGGTATAGGATATCCCTTTTCTTTTCCTGGGCTCCAAAATCACTGAAGACAGTGACTGCAGCCATGAAATTAACAGACACTTGTTCCTTGGAAAGAGAGTTATGACAAACCTAGACAGCGTATTTAAAGCAGAGACATCACTTTGCTGACAAAGGTCACATATGGTCAAAGCTATGGTTTCTCTAGTAGTCATGTTCAGATGTGAGAGCTGGACCTTAAAGAAGGCTGAGTGCTGAAGAATTGATGCTTTCGAATTGTGGTGCTGGGGCAAACTCTTGAAGAGTCCCTTGGACAGCAAGATCAACCCATTCTATCCTAAAGGAAATCAACCCTGAAAATTCATTGGAAGGACTTCTGCTAAAGCTGAAACTCTAATACTTTGGCCACCTGATGCAAAGAGCTAACTCATTGGAAAAGACCTTGATGCTGGGAAAGATTGAAGGCAGGCAAGAGTTGAGGGTGGGAGAGGATGAGATTGTTGGATGGTATCACCAGCTCAGTGGACATGAATAGTGAAGGACAGCGAAACCTGGCATGCTATAATTCATGGGATCGAAAAGAGATGGACATTACTGAGTGGCTGAACAATAGCTAATTCAGTTCATTGTATAACGGAAAGTAATATTGTAAAGCAACTATATTCTAATTTTTTTTAAGTTAAAAAGTAAAATAACGGGGAAAAGAGTTTCACTAGTCCTGCAAAAAACTGATTTCCAATCAGAGGGTCATCAGAGACAGAATTCCTAGGTACCTAAGGGTCTCCCTTTCTCTACAGGGAGTGATGTTTCATGTCTTTTTACTTTGGGAGGGGCAACATCTGAAGGGAAGATAAGTGCAGTAGACCTGTTTGAGTTTTAATACAGATTTATAACCCTGTAATTACTCTCAGGCAACAGTAAATATAGTCCCCTTGGCTTTTTTCTTTTCTTTTTTAAGAAATAGATGTGAAAAAAAAAAAGAAAGAAAGAAAAGAAATAGATGTGAAGAAAATAAGCTGCCACATTAAATCATGCATCAAATTATTAGACAAAGGGGCTATTTGGTTTTGTGCAAGATACCAAAGCAGAAATCATGCTTTTCCTTTTTGGAAAATGAAGATAACAGTAGTGCCCCCTCTATAGGGTAGTTGTGAGGATTAAATGAGATAATCCATGTAAAGTCTGAGTACAGTGACTGAAAATAAATATGCCCTGCTATTTTGATCTACTATTTTGGTTTGATACCAGCTGACTAGGATATATTTGGCATATAGAATTGTCACCAGAGATAACCACAAGCTAACTGACTACATACTAAAAGGAAACAAAATGAGGAAAACTGTAGCAGAAATGTATTTGTCACTTTAGACACTGCATGTGTGATATTGTGCTTAATCAGTGTGTTGTGTCCGACTCTTTGTGACCCCATGAACTGTAACCCACTAAGTCAATCTGTTCATGGGGATTCTCCAGGTAAGAATACTGGAATGGGTTGCCATACCCTCCTCCAGGGAATCTTCCCAAACCAGGGATTGAACCCAGGTCTCCAACATTGCAGGCACATTTTTTACCAACTAAGTCACCAGAGAAGCCAGTGTGATATTGTAAGTAATCAGATAAACTGTTCTTATTTTCAGAGAGATAAAAATATTTTGTAAATGAAAATAATCTATTCCCAATCTAAGAATTTTGTGGGATGATACTATGCTGAGGGCATGTTTGCATGCTGTTTTGTGACTGAAGTTTAAATAGGTTATTTTCCACCTGAAAAATAAATTTTAAATATAAATTGTCCCACAAGTCAGTTGTAGATTTTTAAGTCATTTTGTATTGCTAAATTAGGGGTATTTTCAGCGGCTTAATTTTCTGTCATTTTTTTCTTCATTTTATGTAGATCAAAAACACTAATAGTCCTATTGTATGAGGACCAGCAACATCATTTTGCAATACAGTGACCTACTTTACTCAAATCATTCTACATCACTTTGATATAATGGTAGAACACTATTTTCCATCAATTTTTATTGCAATGTGTTAGGAATAACCCTATTTTGCATCATTTAAACTTGAGTCTTAGTACCACCATTATTAATATGCTTCCCAGGTGGCTCAGTGGTAAATAATCCACCTGTCAATGCAGAAGATGCAGGAGACAAGGATTCAATCCCTGAGTCAGGAAGATGCCCTGGAGAAGGAAATGGCAACTCATTAAAGTATTCTTGCCTGGAAAATTCCATGGACCTCAGAGGAGCCTGGTGGGCTCCATGAGGTTGCAAAGAGCAGGACACAACTGAGCATGCACACACTGTTATTAAATATAGCTTGAATTAAGATTTCTCTCTCATACAATAGGACTATTAGTGTTTTCTTCATAAAATGAAGAAAAACATGACAGAAAATTAAGCAGCTGAAAATACCCCTAATTTAGCAATAACACAAATAATTATGCTATTTAATATGCTAAGATCCGGTCTTACTTTGGCTACAGTGATCAATATTATCAAGCATTTCCCATTCTATATTATCTCACACATAATATATTCACTGTAAAGCAGTGCTTAGCACAATTTCCCCTTCTTTATACAGTGAAGAAGTACAGGATGATCTGTAAGCAATTTATTCTAACTTGATGGTATTTTTTCCTCTCATTCTCTTATCATTAATATTATAAATTTTATAGTTAAACTTTTAATTTCAAGATAATTTATATTCACTTAAATTGTAAGCTGTAATGGAGAGATTCCATGTAATTTTTGCCAGTTTTCCCCAACAGTAACATTGTGAAAAATCATCTTACAATAATTGCCATCAGGATGTTGACATCTATGCAATCAAGACACACAACATTCCACCTCTATAAGGACCCCTCTGCCCTTCCTTCCCCATCCTCTCCTTAACTTCTGGTAGTTTGTTCTCCATTTCTACAGTTTTTTCATTTCAAAATGTTATACAGATGGATTCTGTGTGAAAAGGTATGTGACTTTGGTAATTAACTTTTTTCATTCAGCATAATTCCTGGAGTTTCATGCAAGTTGCATGCATCAATAGTCTGTTCCTTTTTGTTGCTGAGTGGTATTTTGTGGAGTGAATATATGACATTTATCTAACTCTTCCCCTCCTGGAACGTATCTATGTTGTTTCTATTCACTGAGCTTAAACTCTGAGTTCACATTTGTAAAGTTTCTACTGTATGATACTGATTCTCTACTGCTTCTATAGCCACCCAGACCTTTAGATCATCATGTTCCATAAATGCAGTGGCTTCTATACTTTTCAAATATGTGGTTTTCTCATTTAGTCACATCTCTCTTGACTTATACCTTATTGGACAATCCTTTTGTATCTATGTGGATGTTATTTTACTGTCTCCAAATCAGAAGAGAAGACAGTCCATGTTGCCTGTTGCTACTTAGCCTGGACTCGGAGAACAGGGGGGAAAAAGTGACCACAGACACCACATAAAGGAAGGCTCAGCTCTCACTACTCAAAGGAAGGCCTCTCTGTCTCCTGTCTTCTCCTCTTTCTCTTCTTCATGCTTTAGTTCTCAGATGCAAAGAGAGCATCCATCAATTCTGAATCTCCAAGTCCTCCCATTTTGCCAAAGAGAATACTGGTCATAATCTGCCAGCAGAAAATGCAGAATGAGAACTGTCCATGCATATCCCAGAGACAAAAACAGTACAAGAAACAAGCAGTGGTTGCTTGTGCTAGACCAGGGATTTCCCAAATATTTCCATTCAATGCACATTCACGAAGTGGACAAACACCCTGCTGAATACTGTGGGTGTGGGGTATATACACTATGGTAACCTAGTTCTCTATCCTGGCCAAACGGAATTCAAATGGAAAGAGCAGATGAGAATAATGATCTTACTGGCCAATGAATTAATGTCAGCAAATACATCTGATGTACTGAGAGCAGTCCCCCTTTTAAAAAAGAGAGTTCCTCAGTCAATGTAACCTCAGGTAGGGGACACATATAAAATTATCATTATTCATGACTGCTCTCTGACAAGTTATATACTCATCATGGAGAATATTCCCTAGTTAGTGTGTATATATATATATATATATATATATATATATATATATATATATATATATATATAATATAAAATGTGATATTTACAAGGTATTATTAAAAATCATTTTTAACTTTCTTGAAGTTCAAAACCACTGAATACAAATGATATATAAGTCTTGAAAATGACTTATTTAGAAAATATTGAAATGACTACAGAATCTTCCTTAGTTTTAGTCTTTTCAAGTTACAAGGTATCTTCCCAACCCAGGGATCAAATCCAGGTCTCCCACATTGCAGGCGGATTCTTTACCATCTGAGCCACCAGGGAAGCCCAAGAAAACTGGAGTGGGTAGCCTATCCCTTCTCCAGAGGATCTCCCTGACCCAGGAATCAAACCGGAGTCTCCTGAATTGCTGGTGGATTCTTTACCAACTGAGCTACCAGGGAAGCCC
Organism: Cervus elaphus; assembly: GCF_910594005.1. NCBI lineage: Eukaryota > Metazoa > Chordata > Mammalia > Artiodactyla > Cervidae > Cervus > Cervus elaphus. The sequence continues at coordinate 1,056,705 of NC_057831.1, read as the reverse complement.
TCGTTACTATTCAGTTGGTTTAAATGCAAATGGACAACTCTGAAGTTTGCAGTACCTGATGTATCCTGATTCAAGTAGTTTGGCTTCTCTGTGTGTACTTCAGTTCAGTAGCTCAGTCGTGTCTGATTCTTTGTGACCCCATGGACTGCAGCACGCCAGGCCTCCCTGTCCATCACCAACTCCCAGAGTTTACTCAAACTCATGTCCATTGAATCAGTGATGCCACCCAACCATCTCATCATCTGTCTCCCCCTTCTCCTCCTGCCTTCAATCTTTCCTAGCATCAGGGTCTCATCAAATGAGTCAGCTCTTCACATCAGGTGGCCAAAAATGATCGCAATATCCAAACAGGAAGCTGCAATATTCTTAACCTAACATTGGAGTTGAATTTCTGTATTGTTTTTTCTGAATGCTGTGGAGAAACACACCTTGGGGAAGAATAAAGTAAAATCACTGAGTAGAAAAATTTTCCCACAAGATTTTTTTATGTCTTTATTTAATTTTACGTCTTGACTGTTAAAACTGTTTCTTGGAGATTTTTAAGATACCCTTCCCCCATTACTTTTAAATGATCCATTAGTTGTGGAAGAAAGTGGGAAAGGAATAACAGTTTTCTAATTCCATTTGTCTGAAGAAGAAATCCATCTTCTGCATGATTGCATCATGATGGAACATTATCAAGCCCACTCTTTAATGGGCCTTAACAAAATAAAATACTCAGAGGGCTGATGAGCATAAGACCCAGCAAAAAATCATAGCTACCTGCTTCAGAGCTACATTAAAGCAAGTAAGAAAATAGCCTCTTTTTGGAGGAATTAATTTCATGTGATAGACCATCAACCAAAATTCTTTTGGCAATGATATCCTTTCTTTAAACATCTAGTTATTGCTTTGGGCACAGAAAACATATTTGAATGCAGCAGTCATTTAGTAAAAGAGACAAAAAAACAAGGAGTAAGGCTCAAGGATACTGTTTACTTTCACATAAAAAGACTGCAACTAAACAAAACACAATCAAGGTGCAAATAAAGGCTTTTCATACCACAATAGAGAAGGCCATTATTATTCTTACAAAATTTCAGCAGTTTGTAGAAACTTTGCTACTTCTCTTTGGTGGGCAAGCTGGGTTTTTTGTTTTCTCTAAAATAATTTATTCTTAGCAGATATCATATTTTAATTGCATTTTTATATCCATGTGTGTCCAAAGCACTTTATTTTTATTGTCTCTTTGCCTATCATAATAATCAATTATTTTCCTGTAATAATACTACTCAATCAGCAGTTTACTGAGTACTTTCCATGGCCAGCACAGTGCTAGGAGAAGTACAGAAATAAAAGAAACTCAGACAAAATACAGTTAAACACCATGTATGTGATAGAGAAGGTTGTTTAGAAAGCAGAAGGGTACATGAAAGCTTCACAGGGCAAAAGGGACCCTGAGCTTGGCCTTGAAGTTCACATAGAACAAACACAAGAGAAAGATGGAAGATTTTACAGAACAAGGGAGAACACAGAGGTCAGATATACATGTCTGTATGTTCACAAACTTATCCCCATAGCCAACATAATGCCTGCCACTTAGTATGCATGGGGAGACTGTTGAAAGGTCATATGGTAATGTATGCAGGTGTTATTGATATAAGGAATGACCCTGGATCTTACAGTCTTCTGAAGCCATGCAGAATTCTTTTAACATGAGGCAGTGGGCAAGGAAAGGCATCACTATCAATGTGAAATGCATCACTGTTGTGCTGCTTAAAAAGGTCAATTTACCCTCAAGAGTTGCTGGAATATGACATTGTAAGAATCTTAAATATCCTTGCAAGAATTTTCCACTGGATAGTACAGATGGAGATGGGGAAGGGACACATCTAGAAGAGGGGTTGGAAGGACCTTCAGCTCATCTTCTTTTTCCAGACTTTGTCTTGAGTCCAAGCACCTTAGCAGGTATCCAAAGATAGAAAGCATCACTGTGTCAGAATCAACTCTTGTCTTGAGCTGTAGCTGACTGAAGCTATTTTTTTCTAAACTAATGTTATCTTTAAAAAGAGTACTAGTTAAAGAACTATAAGCAAGGTTTGGAGAGACAGATAGCATTTTCATCTGCTTGGGTACTAGTGATGCTCGAATTCCAGGCTAGCCAACTGGAGAGAGAACACTGTTCATTAGGCACCTCAGAGCCTTGGATCTTCTCTTCATTGCTGTAGTTCTTTCTTGCCTTTAAATGGTACCCACAGAGGACTGAATTGTGCAATTTGGCATTTAGTGGGTATATTAGCTAAAGGCTTATGTTTCTGCTCCTTAATTTTAGAGCAGATGGTTAATAAATGTGCTTGTGTATGTACATGCGTGTTCAAATTGCTTTCTCTAAAAAGTAGGCCAGAAATTAAAGAGCACTATTTTTTTTTTATCTGTGGCTCTCAGACATCATCCATGTGCATCCATATCTCTCCAAAAGGACTTTGATCTCTCAGATAGTTTTAAATATCTCTACTATATCTAAAACTTATATTAATACATGACACATATTATATATATGGAAATATTGGGCTTCCCTGGTGTTTCAGTGGTAAAGAATTTGTCTGCCAATGTAAGAAACATGATTCAATCCTTGGGTTAGGAAGATCCCCTGGAGAAGGAAGTGTTAACCCACTTCAATATTCTTGCCTGGAGAATTCCATGAACAGAGGAGGCTAGCAGGCTACAGTCTATGGGGTTGCAAAGAGTCGGACATGACTTAATGACTAAACAACAACAACTATGTGGAAATATTAGCAATCCACTTGGCTTCTGCAAAATACAGTGGAATGATGTCACATCGTCTCTGCCACCATCCCAATTTCTTCTTCCCTTTCCTCTCACTCTTCATGATTAAAACTGATTCCCCATAGGTTTATCAGACCAAGAAAAAAAAAAAATGGTACATAGGAGACAGCACATCCTTTATACCTTCTTTCCACTTGTATTTATTAGCATGAGCCAAATTTACTGTTTTTGTAATTCTAGTACCAAAGGACAGGATAATAACAAAATATCAACATAATGGACTATAATTCATTGCTACTTTTCCTGGAACCTAGTCTGTGCTGTCTCTAACAAACTGTTTTCTGAAGTACAGGCAAGAATGTGGTATAAAGAAATAAAAGCTAAAACCTCACTGGAAAGATCAAAAGCTTCCCTGATGACAAATATAGGAGAAGAGTAATACATTTTTATTTCACACTTAAATATTTCTATGTAAAATGGTATATTCTTCCCAAATAATAAAATGACATTGAGATGTGGTATATATTGTAGAGTATATTCTTCAGACATTTCTTAGGATTATCACTGATATTGGGGGCACATATATAGATAAAGAGACAGAAAGAAGAGCAGCTTAGATATGATATGATAAGTCAACCTGAAAAGAAGCACTTACCTGAAAACCAGGCAGGAGGCATGTTTGTGGGAGAGACTTATCATCATCATGTCCTGGAACCACCCATCTCACTTCTTGTCTGGAAATTTCTTCACCCACACAATAAACATTTTCTAATGTGTTTTCCTCTCTGTTTTCTTGCCTAGCAGGGCCCAAGCTGTGAGAGCTCTGCTCTTTTGGTGTTGCCTTTCCATAATTCATTTCTTTTTGTCTTAGCAAACATTATCTGCATTTTTTTTTTTTTTAAACCCAGTGGAACACTCAGTGGTGGGAAGCCACCCAGAAACAACAAAGCGTGCACACACAAGCTCTCCCTAGCCGAGGATCCCTAAAATGACTCGTAGCCACTGCAGGGTGCCATTGCCCCACTTAAGTGGGGTAGCCTTTTTTAAAAAGAGCCATTTACAGAGAGAAAGGGGCAACAGAGGCTCAGTTGGCATGGCGAAGGAAACAAATTGCCTCCACAGTTTACCAAGTTTCTATTGTAGTCCAGATTGGTTATATCAGTTATACCTAGTACACATAAACTAGCATTGCCCACTCTCTATATAAGAGAGTGCTTCAAGCTAGCCATGTCAAGCTGGAAAGGGATAAATGTGGGTGGAACCAGCAGGAGTTTCCCTGTCTATAATGCATTTTCATAGCTTTAAGCCTACTTACTATGTACAAGATATTGTATATATTTAAATGCAGAGTATTTAGAAATGGATTCCTGTTTTACTTAACTATTCCTAGTTTTTCTAAACAAAAACTGGATTGGTAACAATATAAGAATAGTGACAGGGACTGAGTCTTATTCACACTGATACTTCAACCTGACCCAATGCCTGACATTCAGTGTAGTTTATTGAACTAAAATATAAATGAATGAATTCATGAATGAATGAGTGGGTGAGAAAATTAATGAAGGAAATCACTTGGAACTTAGTGACAGAGATGATGTACTCTAGTAAAAAGCTCTCTCTGTGCATTAATTTTAACACATTAAAGTCATGGTCTATAAATGGGGAATCCTTGCTAAAAATTAATTTTATTTATATAATTCTGTCAATTTAGAAAATGTGCAGTGTGAGAGTTACAAGCTGTTTTCTTTGGGGCAAAATGAAGACTACAGCCCAGGATACAGTATCTCAGATAGCTCTGAGAAACTGCTCCAGAGATGTAAGGTGGGGGGTGGGGTCAGTATAAATGTGATTTTGGTGAATGGGGAGTGCAAGCAATTAAGCACATATTTTTTGCAGAATGTTTTTGCTAGTCAAAAGAAATAGACATCACTAACAAAGGATTTTAGTGCTTTTCTAGATATATGGAGATACAAGAATTGAGCTCATATAATCAGCTCCTGAAAATATCTAACTATCTATAAACCAGTTCTGCCAGTTTTTCCGAGTACAGAGTGCATATTCTTGATCTCCACCCTGAAAGCCTTTCAGGGTGTACTGAAAGTCAACAACTGCAGCAGCACGTGATTTAATCCTTGAAGAGGTTGATGGCAAGGGCCAATTTGTAATTAACACCCCATAAATGTTTCTTCCCCCAAAATGATGGCAGAAACATCACAAGATGTGGATGTTTTCAAAATGCCTGAAACAACCTATAGTTAATTAAAATATTTATTCAAGATTAAAAAAAAAATAGCATCATTCAGACAAAGAGAGATGGCCACCTTGAGGGAACTGGTGAAGACAGGCTAAACAGAAAAGCATATGGGTAGCAAGTAACCCCCAAATTTGTGCTTTAAAACAACAAAAGGGAGAGAGAATTTCTCCCCATGCACTACGCCTATCACAGACGGGCAGAGTGTTCTGCTTCGTATCTTCCCACACAAGTGACTGGCTGGTGGAGCAGCCAGCATCTCAAACATGACCAGTCACCATGGCAAAGAGAAAGAGAGCGTATTGCAAAGGCAATTCAGTACTCTGGTGCAGAAATGCCAGTCACCTGACCCACAGATAGCACAACTCACTGTGTGTCCAGAAGAGAAAATATGCAGATACACTTCATAAGCACTGACCACTACATGTAGAAAGTAAATCCTGGCTGATTTTCACTAAAACAATAAAATCTTGTGCATAGCGGTCTAAGATGTATTTAAACCCAGCAACTTCATTTTCTTGGTTTGTAAGTAAGTTAAAGGCACCTAAATGCTCATATCTTCTGTGACCCTCCAACAGAGGGCCAAGGCAGGCCGGGTCTCAGTTCTTGCAAAGAACATGCAACTGCGAGTACAGGTACTTAGGGTGAAGAAGGAGTTCATAGGGCCTGGACTCCATCTTAGGCCTGTTCATGCTGATTATGCTCGGCCACCTCTCCAATGGACTCTGAACTCTGTGTTTACTGTCTATGGAAACAACAACAGAAGGATAAGACCCCCTCTGGACAAGGGAATCTTGAAGATTGTATCTGGGTTACTCCTCGCCTACAAGAATACATACACTAATCACCCCTTCCTCCAGACAGGTCATAAATTTTTCTGTACCTGTTGGAGTGTAACCTCGTGCTTATTGATTATTGGTTAATTGCTTAACTGTCTGAGCACATGACACATGAGTGATGGGGTTATTGGGATTGTATTTACCCTTCCTTATTTTATGTAAGTCTCAAGGAATTTGGGGTGGTGGGTTCGGACACATACACATAGGGTATAAAAGATTTTCACAAATGCTGGTCGGGGTCCTTGGCTAAAAGGAGACTCTGCCTTGGGTCCGCCAGTGTAATAAACTGCACTCCACCATCTGCATTGTCCTTCTGAGTGAGTTTGTTTCCCAGAATGCGTGTCTACAACAAGGGCACACTGTTTTTTGCAAGTTATGAGGAACAGAGGTACTCCTCTAAAGGACAAAGAGTTTAAGTGTTAGTACAGATCTTTAAACGTTTCTCTCTAGAAGGGAGAGTGGTGTGTGTGTGTGTGTGTGTGTGTGTGTGTGTACACTCACAATTCACCTGGCTGCCCTTGCAAGAAACAAAGAGCGATTATGAGCGGCCTAGTAAAGAGAAAGAAGAGGGAGGCCTAAGTAGTAAACTCAAAGAAGTTCTGGAAGAACATTTACATATTGAATATCTCCTTACGAGAGTCAATAAAGATTGATGAGGAGACAGTGTGAAAGGAAAAGGATTTATAATCTGTAAATGTTCCCAGTCTCCACCCACCCCAGTGAGGAGAACAAGGGACCCTCCCATTCCCCCCTCCTCTGCCTTTTGACAAACTAATTCAAGGACACCCTTGAGGCAGAATTTTGAAATAGACCAAGAAAGACTGAAACTGAGACTGCAAAAGAGGAGATGGCGAGCCTATGGAGAAGAGAAAATGTGCATTGGAGGGTGAAAAAGAAACAGAGTCCAGGGACAAAGAGGAGGAAGTGTGCGAGGAGAGTAAACCTTAGGGACTGGTGACAAGGAGGGTTTATTCTGTAGCCTTTTGCCATGTTTTGGGAGTGGAGGGTCACACATGAGGGTCTTCACATAAAGTGGTATGAAAGAGAAGAGGAAGAGGAGCAGAGGACCTGAAAAGCATTCCTAAAGTTTATGTATGGCATCCCCTTGATGGTTTTCCAGAAACCGAATGCTTTCCCTACCTTTGGTTATTTAAAAATGCTTGCTTGAATATGACTCTCTTAGGCTTGCATTTATTTTTTAAAAATTTATTTAAATGTTAAAAAAAAACAGATAAGAAATTGCTTTACTTAGAAACACACAAATTAATATGCTAGAGTACATTGAAGAAACATCAAAGTTTTTTTTTAGTTTTTTTCCCCAACAGGATAAAAATGGTTGTTTGCCATCATCTTCTTAAGGGCTATCCTTTTGCAGACAGAAAAGAGTCCCTGATTTTTACTCTTCACTGTTCCTGACTCCAGTGTCAGTTATCAGTCTATTGCCTCAGGAGTCTCAATGCATCCTTGAATATAATGCTTTATGACCACAAATCCCTTTAAGCATTTTCCCTTTGCAGAGCACAGTCTAAAGTAACCAGAGGTTTCTGGCAATTCCCAGCAGAGATAGGGAGGCTGGTGATGTCCTCCATTGTGGAAAAAGCCTATCCAAGCCACAGGACCAGACCACTGTCCCTCTGCAACCTTGCCTCCATGGTCTGGTGATAGTTTGTTCAGGTTCCCATGCATACCACCCTCTGAAGGCCTCTGCCCCACTCTCTGCCCAGCATTCAGACTCCCACTGTACCCCACATGACCTGCTGCTGGTAACCTGCTCCCCATTTGCACTTGCAGGGCTGCCTGCTGTTTGCCTCTCCATCCACTCCAACCAACTTCTCTGCTATTGAGGGACTAAGGCATACTTTATCCAGAAGGCTGCAGTCCTTCCAAGTGCAGTCTTCCTTGGGTTTTCTCCCTCAACCCTTGGGTACTAGATAGAGCTTCCTTGTGTCTTACAGTTACTCTTTTAATTAGAGTTAAAATTCTCATACAAATGTCAACTGAAAAAAATGCATAACCTAAAAGTTGAGAATTATATTTTACTTGGCAGACAAAATTGAGGACTTAACCCCAGAGGCTGCCTCTAAGATAGATTGCTCTTGTTAGGTAGTTAGAATAGGAAACAGGCTTCCAGAATGGCGGTGGCTAAAAGGAAGGGAAAACCTCGCAAAAATATAACAAAGAAAGGTCAAAGGAAGGTCCAAGGACTAGAGTGAGGACCTCAGGTAGGCCAAACAGCATTCCTGGCTAGCCCAATTTACATATGGCAGGCCCAGGGGGAGGGAAAAACATGAAAAGAGGAGCCAAAGGGCTGGGGGTCTCTCTCTCTCCCATGCCCTTGTGCACTTCCCCACTCTCTTCTCTTCATATCTTTGGGTTGGCATGCCCTCACACATCAAGGATGGATTTTTCCTGCTGTTTTCTAGATAAAATGTATCTGTAACACAGAGCTGTAACACTGATCTGCCTAAGAGCTATAACATGGTCTGTTCGAGACCTGAGAGCTATAACATGGTCTGTCCAAGACCCGAGAGCTATAATACAGTCTGTCTAAGACCTATGACACTCCAAGGTCTCTAATGTCTGTCGCTTCAAATTTTTGTTGAGACAAGACAGAACAAAGGAGAATACATTAACTCTGAAGAGGTAATGAAGAAACCAGGATATATAGGAGTTTTGGTAACAGAGACCAAGTAGTCACAATTTCAAAAGGTTACTGTTAATTAAAGAAAACCAAACAGTTCAAGTTAAAGAATTTAGCATTTTATATGTATGGGCAAATGCCAGAGGCTGGGCTCTCTGAAATCATTCTTTTATGAGCACTTCAGCTTTCACAGATAGCAGTACGTAAGTGAGAGTTGGCCCATAAAGGAAGCTGAGCACTGAAGAATTGATGCTTTCAAATTGTGGTGCTGGAGAAGACTCCTGAGAGTCCCTTGGACTGCAAGGAAATCAAACCAGTCAGTCCTAAAGGAAATCAACCCTGAATATTTATTGGAAGGACTGATGCTGAAGCTGAAGCTCCAATACTTTGGCCACCTGATGTGACGAGCTGACTCATTGGAAAAGACTGATGCTGGGAAGTGAAGAGCAGTCGCTCAGTCGTGTTCAACTTTTTGTGATCCCATGGACTATAACCTGCCAGTCTCCTCTGTCCATGGGATTTTCCAGGCAAGAATACTGGAGTGGGTAACCATTCCCTTCTCCAAGAGATCTTCTCAACCCAGGGATAGAACCCTGGTCATCCGCATTGCAGGCAGATTCTTTACCATCAAATGGTGGCTCTTTACCAAATAGCTGATTAATTTTATTGTACTGCAGAAACTAACACAACGTTGTAAAGCAATTATTCTCCAATAAAGAATGCACTTTGAGTCTAAGCCTTGTGACTTTCACTATACCCTGCGGCTGGGGGACACACCTCCGCGGCATCAGCATGTTTGTCGGCAGGTCATCCTTTCCTAGGGCGCACTCGGGCTCTGGTTCTTTCTTATCTAGGCATCCTGTCACCATCGCTTCAGAGATTTGATATTTCACCCTAAAACGTTAGCAGCAGGGAAAATAAAAATGGCCTTTCTAACCTGCACCACAATCACACCACACACACACAAAGTTTTGGCATATCTGAGTTGCATTTATTCCTCATCCTATCATTTGCTTTTTCTTCTCTTATTTTCAAATGTCACTGTCACTTTTGAAAATCAGGTTATAATTTACTAAATTCAAATTTGTCTTAGTTATGGGTTTTGCATCTCCCCAAATCTACATCTCCTAGGCAATTATCAAGGCATTTCCTTCTGTTTGCCCTGCTACATGCCTAAGATCAGAATTTACATTAACAATCCCCAAGACTACAAGTCTCAAACTGAGAAGACAGTCTGTGTTTACATTAGCTTTTGACAGATAAAATAGCATTCTATTGCAAATACCTTTGAATCAAATGTATCACACTCCAAAGGTCCATTTCCTTCAAAATTGCAAAACTCAGAAGATCAAGAAATGGAAGGATAAAATGTGATTTTTCATTGCAAAACATCTGATTTCAATGGCTACATAAATATGCATACATTTCAAAGCAAATGAAAATTTCCTAATAATCACCTAGTGGTCACAAATTAATACATATCTTATTAATCTCTTAAAAGGAATGGGACCAAATATTGAATATAAATTTGAACCATAGTTATTATGTAATCTACTTTTCTTAACTTGTTAAAAACAAATTAGAAAATTTAGAATTTATTAGAAAACACAGGCTGAGTCAAATCCTGGTAGATACTATCAATTGAAAAAGTACTTGAATACTTTTCAGTGAGACATATGATATTACAAAGTGAAATCAAGTTACCTGAAATGCACCAGATGTAGAAATTGAAAAACCTATTTCTAGGAATGTCAGAAAAGGAAAAAAATATTAAACATAGTGAAGCCTGGCATAATTCCTATGTTAGCATGTTTGTCAATCACTAGTTTCATATCAACCACACATCTCCCATTCTTTCAAAGTTCTCTACAATTGTGAAATTTTACTGTTGTAAAGACTTCCACATAACCTGTTGGCAGCCTGTTTTGAAGAAGTTTCTATACATTCACCATTTTCTTTGTGGTACATTCATGTAAACTTCCTCTCTAAGCCTTATTCCTTACATCAGTCAATCCTTACATCCTTACATCAGTCACTTGGAGGCAATGTCTTGTCATTGTTTCCCATAAGTCTCCTAAACTGCTCTTAAGCCAGGCTCATTCCACCCGCACCTCTGTTAGTGTTGCCTTGATCTTATTTCCAACAGATTTTTCACTTGTCTTTCCCTCCCATCCATTATTCCAAATCCCTCCAGAGCTATAACACTCTGATTGGGTCATATGTATACATGTGTGTGTGTGTGTGATATGAATATGATAATACTTCCATGTACCAGCAACAAACAATTTGTGAGTGTGGGCAGAACTGCCTGGGCTCATTCTAGATTTGCATGGGAATGGGAAAGACCAAGAATAGCTAGACTCTCTCAAATATGAGTTAGTTATGAAGACAATGTTCTGCCAGATATCAAGACATCACAAAACCATGAGAATTAATAGAATGTGGCATTAGTGTTAGGATAGACAAATAAATCAGGCCAGAAATGGGCACACAGGTATCTGAACACTTAATTTACAACTGAGATGACAGGGCAGATGACAGGACAGGGTAGAAAGGAAACTGTGTTCTTTGTAGTTAATGGCTCTAGAACAAATGTGTCTCCATAGGGAAAATAAATTATAGTTTTATTTCACACATATACAAGAATCAACACCTGATGTGTAATATATTTAATGTTAACAGACAAGTCTGCAAAGCTGGTAGGAGTTGACATTCAAGACTATTTTGTGACTTCAGAGTAAGAAATATTTTCTTCTACCATAGAACCCAACAAATTCCACCACTGGGCATATACCCTGTGAAAACCATAATTGAAAAAGACATATATATCCCAATGTGCATTGCAGCACTATTTACAATAGCTAGGACATGGAAGCTACCTAGATGTCCACTGACAGATTAATGGATAAGGAAGTCGTTGTACGTATACACAATGGTATATTACTCAGACATAAAAAATGAATGCATGTGAGTAAGTTCTATTGAGGTGGATGAACCTAGAGCCTATTATACAGAGTGAAGTAAGTCAGAAAAACAAATATCATATATTAATGTATATATATGGAATCTAAAAAGATGGTACTGATGAACCTGTTTGCAGGGCAGCAATGGAGGGGCAGACATAGAGAGCAAACGTGTGGACACAGTGACGAAAGGGGAGGGGAGGACAAATTGAGACAATAGACTAGAAGCATATGCATTGCCATGTATAAAACAGATAGTTAGTGGGAATTTGCTATATGACTAGGGGGGCTCAAACCAGTGACCTGTAAATACCTAAAGGGGCGGAATGGGGTGGAAAGTGGGAGGGAGGTTCAGAAGGGAGGGGACATATATATACCTAAGACTGATTCATCTTTATGTATGGCAGAAACCAACACAATATTGTAAGACAATCACCCTCCAATTAAAACTATGTTTTTAAAAAGGAAAAGCGTTTTTTTTTTTTAATAAGACATTACAAGCAGCCTGAAAGAGGCACATATTAATAAAGGAGAAAAAAAAAAAAAAGGAAAAACTATTGCAACACATAAAACCAGACAAACTTTCATATTTAAAACATGTTTAAAATTAAAAAAAAAAAACAACTGCAAATCATTAAAAAATAAAAATAAAAAGACACACACAATAGGGCAAAAGAGACTTGAAGAGGCACTTCATGAAAATGAAATCCAGTGACTAAAAACATATTAAAACATGCTCAGCCTTATTCACAATTAAAAAATGGAAAATAAAATTAAAGAAGAGGACCAATGAAAGAAGATGGTGGAGGAATAAGACAGGAAAATCATCCTCTTCTGCACAAGTACATCAAAAATTCATCTGAATATGGAACAACTCCTATAACACAAACTTCTGAATGCTAGCAGAAGACCTCAAACTTCAAAAAAGGCAATTCAAGCTCCTTAGAATGAGGTAGGGCAAAACAGAAAACAAGAGACAAATAATTTCAAGATGGAGACTTGCACCCCAGGGAGGAAACCATGAAGGAGGAAGTTTCAACATTCTCAGAAACCCCCTCACAGGTGGGGTCAGGGTAGAGCTTTGGAATCTCAGATGGGAGGGAACAATGGGTGCTCAGAAGGCAAAATGGAGAGAATTCACTACAGAGATCATTGCTGAGCAGCACTTCCCAGCTGAGAAGCAGTTCACATTCCTCCCTGCCCCCACTACTGTACAGGGGAGGGTCAGGATGCAAGGCCCAGACACTGGTGTCAGACCCAAGTGAGAAGACTGAGGTCGGCTGCCATGAGGAAATTCTGAGGGGACAGTGTGACCACTGAGGGAGTCCAGGAAAAAGACTGCGAGTCCCAGAGTGGTAAGAGGTTATTGATGCCCAGGACACTAATTTAGCTCCTTGGCAGACACCTGCTAAAAGCTCTCCAACAGCTTTCAAAACCTGAAAAACTTGTTGGAGCCCCAGGAGGGCAGATTTGACAGAACTGCAGTTTATGAGCCCAGAAGGGGAAGAGTAAGTCACAGGCACTGACAAAGCCAGAGAAAGTGCCTGATGTAGTGGACAAAAGCCACCGATGCAGTCCTGACTCCAGAGTTGGTAGATACCAGCAGGCTGTGAGCAGGCACAGGTTACTGTCCACAATTTTCTGGGAGCCCAAGCAGCTTGGCTCTCCCTAGGGACACACAACTTGGGGCAAATTTCTCTGGCAGAGTGCACAACCTGCCTCAGATTGTAACAACATGTGGCAGGTCTCTATCTGCACAGGCACCCCAGGCACATCCCAACTGTGGCTGCTATACTCTTCTCTCTCGCCCAGCCAGACTGAGCAAGTGAACACTAATAAGCCTTGGCCTTTACCTTTGTCTGGACAGGGAACAGACACCTGAGGGTGGCATATAAGTGAAGCCAAACCCCAAACTAAAGCAGAACACCAGGGACTGTGTGACCAAAGAAGAGAAAGGGAATTAGCTCCAGCAGTCACAGGTGTAGCAGATTAAATACCTACATTTAGCCTGAGACTGTGGAAGTTAGGGGCAACTATGGACTCTGGGGCCAAGTACAAGCTGGAGTAAGGCCAGATCTGAGATTAAGTGGACCCTACACTGCACACAATGGGTCCTGAGACCTTCCTAGAAATATTGGAGAGTTTGGGTGTGAGTTTCTCTGGGTGTTCTTGGCTGTTGAGTATTGCTTTCACCATTAGTTTGGGGGCGGGGGGGGGGGGGGCATTGTCTTCTGTGCTACGCAGCTTGCAAGGTCATAGTGCTACAGTAAAGGGTTGGGCCTTAATCCCTGAGATGGGAGACCCAAGTCCAGGAGTTTGAACTACCAGAGAACTCCTGACCCCATGGAACACTAATCAACAAGAACTATCCCAAAGACCTCCATTTCAACACTAACACCAGGCCCCACCCAAAAAGCAGCAAGCTCCAGTGCCAGATGTTCCATGTCAGTACTTCAGAAAAACAGAACCACAACCCTGCACATTAGCAGTCTGCTCAAAGCCATACCAAACTCATAGACACCCCAAAACACACTACTGGATTCAGCACTGCCCTTCAGAGAGACAAGATCCAGCTCCATCCACCAGAAGACAGTCAAGAATCCAACCAACCAGGAGATCTTCAGAAAGCACTGGTCCAGTCTCATCCAGAGGGGGCAGACTCTACAATCAACAGAAGCCTCAACCGTCCAGCCTGCAAAAAGGAGACATAAAACAGTGAATTAAACAAAATGAAATGCCAGAGAAACATTCAGCAGATGAATGAACATTTTAAAAACCCACAAGACCAAACAAATGAAGAGAAAATAGACAATATACTTGGGGGAAAAAAAAAAAAAAATCAGTGTATTGATAGTAAAGAAGATCTAAAATCTTGAAAATAAAATGGATAAATAGACTGGAGGAATAGATCAAGAAGATGCAAGAAATGCTTAATAAAGACCTAGAAGAATTAAAGAATAAACAATTCACAATGAACAATGCAATAACTGAAATTTAATATATACCAGAGGGACCCAATAGCTGAGTAACTGTGGCAGAAAAGCAGATAAGTGAGATGGAAGATAGAATGGTGGAAATAACTGAAGCAGAGTGGAATAATAATAATAATAATAAAGAATAAAATGAAGTGAGGACAGTCTCAGAGACCTCTGGGACATTAAGCATAACAGTAGAATCATAGCAGTCCCAGAAGAACAAGACAAAAGGAAAGGGCATGAGAAAACATTTGAGGGGATTATAGTCAAAAACTTCCCTAAAATGTGAAATGAAATAACCACCCAAGTCCAGGAAGCCTAGAGAGTCCCATACAGGATAAACCCAAGGAGAAACACACCAAGACATATATTGATCAAACTAACAAAAATTAAAGACAAAAGACAAACATTAAAAGCAGCAAAGGAAAAGCAACAAATAAAATACAAGAGGATCCCCATAAGGCAAACAGCTGATTGCTCAACAGAAGTTCTGCAGGCCAGAAGGGAGTGGCAGGATATACTTAAAGTGATGAGAAGAGAAAAACTTACAATCAAGATTACTCTATCCAGCAAGAATCTCATTCAGATTCAAAGGAGGAAATCAAAACCTTTACAGACAAGCGAAAATTAAGAGAATTTAGCACTGCCAAACCAGCTTTACAACAAATGCTAAAGGAATTTCTCTAGACAGAAAACAAAAGAGAAAGAAAGGGCCTACAAACCAAATGCAAAACAGTAAATGGTAAGAGGATCATACATGTCTATAATTACCATAAATGTAAATGGGCTAAATACTCCAACCAAAACACACAGGTTGGCTAAATGGATACAAAAACAAGACCCTTATATATGCTGTTGATAAGAGATCCACCTCAGATCTAAGGACATATGCAGACTGAAATTGAAGGGCTGGAAAGAGATTTACCATGCAAACAGAAATGAAAAGAAAGCAGAAGTAGCAATATTCATATCAGATAAAATAGACTTTAAAGACCGTAGCAAGAGACAAAGAAGGACACTACATAATGATCAATGATCACTACATAGTGATCAATCCAAGAAGAATATATAACAATTATAAATATATATATATGCTTCTAATACATAAGACAAATGCTAACAACTGTTAAAGGAGAAATTGAGAGTAACAAAATAGTGATGGGATAATTTACACAACTCACACCAATGGACAGCTCATCCAGACAGAAAATTGATAAGAAAATACAAATTTTAAATGATACATTGAACCAGCTGGACCTAATTGATATCTACAGGGCACTTCATGCAAAAACAGTAGATTTCACTTTTTTTTCTCCAGTGCACATGGAATATTCTCCAGGATAGATTATATCTTGGCTCACATATCAAGTTTTGGCAAAAATTAAAAAAGTGAAATTATTTTAAGCATCTTTTATGAACCACAATGATATAAGATTAAATGTCAACTACAGGAAAAAAAAAAAAAAACTATATAAAATACAGACATATTGAGGCTAAGTGATATAATTCTGAATGACCAACAGATCACAGAAGAAATCAGAAATGAAATCAAAATATAACTAGAAGCAAATGACAACTCAAAACATATGGAATGTATTAAAAGCAGTGCTAAGAAGGATGTTTATAACAATACAAACTTACCTCAAGAAACAAGAAAAACATCAAATGAACAACCTAACCTTGAACCTAAAGCAACTAGAAACAGAAGGGCAAAGCAAAAAGACCAAAATTAGTTGAAGGAAAGAAATCATAAAGATCAGAGCAGAAATAAATGGAAAAGAAATTAAAGAGACAATAGCAAAGATCAAGAAAACTAAAAGCTGGTTCTTTGAGAAAATAAACAAAACTGACAAACCATTAGCCAGATTCATCAAGAAAAAAGGGAGAAGACTCAAATCAATAAAATTAGAAATGAAAATGGGAAAGTTACAACAAACAACACATAAATACAAAGGATCACAAGAAACTACTATGTGCAACTATATGCCAATAAAATGGACAACTTGGAAGAAATGGACACATTTTTAGAAAAGTATAATCTTCCAAAACTTAACCAGGAAGAAATAGAAAATATGAACAGATCAATGACAAGCCCAGAAATATAAACTGCAATAAAAAATATTCTAACAACAACAACAAAAAATCCAGGGTCAGATGGCTTCCAGGTGAATTTTATCAAAAGTTCAAAGAGCTAACACTTACACTGTTCAAACACTTCCAGGAAATTGTAGAGGAAGGAAAACTCCTCAGCTCATTCTCTGAGGCCACCATCACCCATCACCCTGATAAAACCAGACAAAGATGCCACACACGCACACTCAAGAATTACAGACCGGTATTACTGATGAACATAGGTGCAAAAATCCGGAACAAAATCCCAGGAAACAGAATCCAACAACACATTAAATGATCATGCATCATGATCAAGTGGGTTTTATCCCAGGGAGGCATGTATTTCTCAATATACAGAAATCAATCAATGTGATACGCCATATTAACAAACTGAAAGATGGAAACCATATGATGATCTCAATAAATGCAGAGAAAGCTTTCAACAAAATTCAACAGAAATTATGATAAAAACTTGCCAAATGGTAAGCATAGAAGAATCCAACCTGCAGATAATAAACTCACAGCAAACATTATTCTAGTGGTAAAAACCTGAAAACATTTCCTCTAAGATCAGGAACAAGACAAGGGTGCCCATCATAACCACTACTATTCAAGTTTTCGAAATCCTAGCCGCAAGAATCAGAGAAAAAAAAAAGAAAGAAAGAAAGAAATGAAAAGAATCCAGATTGGAAATGAAGAAGTAAAACTACCACTGTTTGCAGAAGAAATGATACTGTACAGAGTAAACCCCAAAGATGACACCAGAAAATCACTAAAGTTAATCAATGAATATAGTAAAATCACAGAATGTAAAATCAATACACAGAAATCCCTTGGATTCCTATACACTAACAATGAAAATTCAGACAGAGAAATTAAGGAAACCATCCATTGACCATTGCAACAAAAAGAATAAAATCCCTAGGAATAAACCTATCTAAAGAGAAAAAAAGACCTGTATGCAGAAAATTAGAAGACACTGACGAGAGAAATCAAACACAACTCAAGCAGATGGAGAAATATACCATTTTCTTGAACTGGAAGAATCAACACTGGTAAATGACTATATGACCCAAAGCAATCTACAGATTCAAAGCAATCTTATCAAACTACCAATGGTAATATCCACAGAACTAGAGAAAAAAAAATCACAATTTGTATGGAAACACCAAAGACTCCAAATAACCAAAGTAATCTTGAGAAAAAAAAAAAAAAATGAAAGAAATGGAGCTGAATGAATAAAGCTTCCTGACTTCAGGCTGTATTACAAAGCTACAGTCATCAAAATAGTGTGATACTGACATGAAAACAGAAATATAGACAAATGAAACAAGATAGAAAGTCCATAAATAAACCCATATACCTATGGGTACCTTATCTTTGACAAAGGAGGCAAGTATATACAAGGAAAAAAGACAGCCTCTTCAATAAGTGGTACTGGGAAGACTGTACTCCATGTACATCAAGCTCCATGTAAGAGAATGAAACTATAACACCTTTTAACACCATACACAAAAATAAGTTCAAAATGGATTAAAGACTTAAATGGAACACCAGAAACTATAAAGTTCCTAGAAGATAGCATTGGCAGCTCTCTCCTTAACATAAGTTACAGTATGACATTCTGTAACTCACCTCCTAGAATAATAAAAATAAAAACAAAAATAAACAAATGAGAAGTGATTAAAAGCTTTTACACAGCAAAGGAAACTATCAATAAGGTGAAAACCAACCCTCAGAATGGGAGAAAATAAAAGCAAATTAATCAGCTGACAGAGGATTAATCTGCAAAATATACAAGCAAGTCATACAAATAAATACAAGAAAAGCAAGCAACCCAGTCAAAAAGTGGGCAGAAAACCTAAATAGACATTTAACCAAAGACCTAAACATGGCCAATAAACATAAGAAAAGACACTCAACATCACTCATAATTAGAGAAATGCAAATCGAAACTGCAATGGTGTATCACGTCACATCTATCAGAATGGTCATTGTCAAAAAATCTACAAACAATAAATGCTGGAGAGGTTGTGGAGAAAAGGGGACTGTCTTGCACCATTGGTGGGAATGTAAATTGGTACAGCCACTATGGAGAACAGTATGGTTACTCCTTAAAAACTAGGAATAAAACTACCATATTACCCAAAAATCCCACTACTGGACATACACCCTGTTGAAACCGAAATTGAAAAAGACTGATGTATCCCAGTATTCTTTGCAGCACTATTTCCAATAGCTTGGACATGGGAGCAACCTAGCTGTCCATTGATAGATGAATGAATAAAGAAGTTGTGGTGCATATATGAGCTATACAATGGAGCCACAAAAAGGAATGCATTTGAGTTAGTTCTCATGAGGTGGATGAACCTAGATTTTATTATACAGAGTGAAGTAAGTCAGGAAGAGAAAAACAAATATCTCATATTAATACATATACATGGAATCTAGAAAGATGGCACTGATGAACCTATTTGCTGGGAAGCAGTGGAGACACAGACATAGAGAACGGACTTGTGGACATAGGGTGGGGTGAAGGAGAGGGTGGGAGGAATGGAGAGAGTATTCACTACCATATGTAAAATAGATAACCAGTGGAAATTTGTTGCATGATCAGGGAGTTCAAACCCAGTGCTCTGTGACAACGTAGAGGGATGGGGTGGGATGAGGTGGGAGGTGGGAAAGAAGTTCAAGAGGGAGGGATGTATGTATACCTGTGTCTGAATCATGTTAATGTATGGCAGAAACTAACACAATATTGTTAGCAATTATCTTTCAATTAAGAATACATACATTTAAATTAAAAAGGCAAAATTTCTGACCACAATGCTAAAAAAATTATAAGAGATTCTACCACATACCAATCAGATTGGCAAAAATTAAAAGTCTGACAATATCAAATTCTTACCAGATATGGAGCATTGGAAGCAACTCTGCTGCTTGGGGCAGGTGAAATGGTTATACCACCTTAGACCGTTTTTACTAAATTTGAAGATGTGCTTATCTTACAACCCAAAAAGGGTCCTCCCCAGAAAAACATGCACATGTGCACAAGGAGACATGTAAGAACAGTCACAGCAATACTGTTGTAATACCTGAAAGTCAGAAACCTTTAATGTCTTTCTATAGTAAAGTGTCCAGTGTGTTCATATAGTGGAATACCTGTCGATGAAAAGGAATAGATTACAGTCACACAAAGCAAGAAACAGCATTAAGTAAAAGAAGTGAGACAATGAGGAATTAATTCAATTATATAAAATTTAAAACAAGTAAGACTGAACTGTTGCATTTCAGGATACACACATAGCTGCTTCTATTTTCCTCCTCTGCAGAGATGGTAAAAGTATCCAGTTAAACAGAGAACCAATCACCATGCACGTCAGGATTGTGAACACTGACTGTGAACAGAGAGGGACTCTGGTGTGAGGGCAAGGCTCCCCCTCTGACTTGAGTGTGCTCACAGGGGTGTTTGCTTCATAATTTTTCCATAAAAAAATACTTCTAGGTCTTGTTCGTGTTTCTCTATACTGCCTTTATTTAGCAGTAGAAACAGATTATTTTAAAAAAAAATTTCAACTAGACAAACATGAATCAAAATACACAAATATATCACTAATGGAACAATTGGGTCAAGTGCATTTTATCTGAAGAAGAAATTGCCCCTGTCTTGAGTAAATCTCGTTTGCAGACTTCTCATTCCTTATGTTGTCACAGACAGGAAACATAGTTCCTTATCTCTAAACTGGGCTCTCAAAAATTATTATTGTGGGCTCTGAATATTTCTATGGGAATGATATTCAGATAGAATCCAGATATGCTACGTATTTTTTAAAAAGGATAAAAGTCAAATGACTGAGTAAAGGTTAATGTCAAGGGGAAAGATGACAGTTGGCAATATATGTCCTTCTGACCATGGCAAGAAACTTGGCCCGGTTTCTGCTGGCCAATCTCAGAACACAGAGGCTGCCATCCTGACTGTTGCTCACCAAGCGCCTCTGACATTCAGGCCTCATCCTCCCCTAGGGTCTGCCCTTCAGAACCTTCCCCATCCAGCACAGTCATTCTCTTCCCAACAAGGCCATGGGGATAGGCAGGGCATATGTTGTCACTGATAGTTCATAGGTTTTTTTTGTTGTTGTTGTTTGTTTTGTTTTGTTTTTTCTATTACTTACCTTTTTCTATGAACAACCCACTCCAAACTTAACAACTTAAAGAAATAACCATTTCTTTAGCTCAAATTCTGTGAACTAGCTGTGCAGGTTCCCCTGGTTAGGGTTAACTAAGCTAATTTTAATTGGACTGGCTAATGAGTCATCCTGCAGTCACTTAGTAGGATAACGTCCCTCATGTGTCTGGCCCAGATGACAGGACACTTGGTCACAAGGAAGTCATCACCCTTCAGGTCAACCTGGATTTTGTTACCTGTCAGTCAGAGCTCCTGGAGTAGTAAAGGCAGGAAAGTCACAAATGCAGTCACAATGCATGTCTGCAGGTGTCACCTTTTAAAATTAAAAAAAAAAAAATTATTAGAGTATACTTGCTGTATAATGCTGTGTTGGTTTCTGCTGTACAAAAAAAGTGAATCAGCTATAAGTATACATATACCCCTCTTTTTAGACCTCCCATCACCACATCCTGCCACTCTAGGTCACTAAAGGGCACCGAGCTGGGCATCCTGTACTCTATAGCAATTTCCCATTTGTTGTTGTTGTTCAGTCACTCAGTCATGTCTGATTCTTTGCAACCCCATGAACTTCAGCATGCCAGGCTCCCCTGTCCTTCACTATCTCCTGGGGTTTGCTCAAATTCATGTCCGTTGAGTTGGTGATGCTAACTAATCATCTTATCCTCTGCCATTCCCTTCTCCTCCTACCCTCAGTCTTTCCCAGCATCAGGGTCTTGCCAGTGAGTTGGCTCTTTGAATCAAGTGACCAAATTCTGTAGTTTTAGCCTTCATCATCAGTCCTTTCAATTTAGAGTTGATTTGCTTTAGGACTGACTGGCTTGATCTTCTCTCAATCCAAGAGGCTCTTAAGAGTCTTGAAAGGTTGTTGCTGA
Source organism: Cervus elaphus (assembly GCF_910594005.1). Classification (NCBI taxonomy): domain Eukaryota; kingdom Metazoa; phylum Chordata; class Mammalia; order Artiodactyla; family Cervidae; genus Cervus; species Cervus elaphus. The sequence continues at coordinate 1,035,100 of NC_057831.1, read as the reverse complement.
GCCGTGAACGATGCTAGGATTTTTGGCCTCCAGAGGAGAGGTATTCAATCCAGGGCCAGTGACGAGGCTTGATCACTCAGAGTTTTTGTGTAATAAAGTTTAATTAAAGTATAAAAGAGATAGAGAAAGCTTCTGACATAGACATCAGAAGGGGGCAGAAAGAATGCCCCCTTACTAGTTTTTAGCAAAAAGTTATATACCTGTTAGCAGGCTGTTAAAAGATAATGTCTCAAAATTCAGAGAGTGCCACCATGTTCCTCACCCACAATATGCATTTTGAGAAAACATTGGCATAAGGTGAGTCATCCCAGGCCATAAAACAAATGACATGATTCTTGAAGAAAGGTAGTTTTCCAAGCAAATACACAGTCTCATTAACATAGCTTAAGAGAACATTTCCATGAGTAAAACATACTGGTTTGTTGAGCCGTTATTGATTCTGAGTCTTATGTGGAGCCAACCTGAGGAAAGACAGAGTCTAAGATAAATACATAGTTCATTAACATAGCTTAAGAAAAACATTTCCATAAGAAAAATACTTTGGTTAGCTCAAGGTTTGAGAAAAGTTCAGTTCAGGCAGAACCAGGTGTCATTACAGTCACACAGAATTTTAAGAGAAACCTCCTTTTAATTTTGTATAAAGAAGGGGAAAAAAAAAAAAACTGACACTTGTAGTTTGTTTCCTCCTGTCACTTAAGAGAAAGGTTAAAAACAAGTCTGACACTTGCAGCCTATTTCCTCTGTTTGGAGGCCCTTAGCCTCCCTACCTGTTACCCTCTCAGTCTTCTTTGGCACCACACTTTGAAAGCATCAATTTTTCATCATTCAACCTTCATTGTACAGGTCAAATTCTCACATCCATACATGACTATTGGAAAAATCGTTAACTGTGACTATACAGATCTTTGACGGCAAAGTGATGTCTCTGTATTTTAATATGTTGTCTAGGTTTGTCATAGCTTTCCATTGAAGCAGCGAGTGTCTTTTAATTTCATGGCTGCAGTCACCATCCACAGTGATTTGGGAGCCCAAGAAAATGAAATTTGTCACTGTTTCCACTTTTCCCCCTTCTATTTTCATGAAGTGATGGGACTGGATGTAATGATCTTAGTTTTTTGAATGTGGAATTTTAAGCCAGTTTTTCACTCTTCTCTTTCACCCACATCAAGAGGCTCTTTAGTTCCTCTTTACTTTCTTCCATTAGAGTTGTGTCATTAGTATATCTGAGGTTGTTGATATTTCTCCTGGCAATCTCCTGGCAAACAATTTCAGCTTGTGATTCATCCAGCCTGTCCTTTCACATGATTTATGAACTGAACTGAATGCTGCATATAAGTTAAATAAGCAGGGTGACAATATAAAGCTTTGTCATACTCCTTTCCCAAATTTGAACCAGTCCATTATTTCATGTCGGATTTTAATTGCTGCTTCTTTACCCACATACAGATTTCTCAGGAGACAGGAAAGGTGGTCTGGTATTCCCTTCCCTTTAAGAATTTTCCACAGTTTGTTGTGATCCACACAGTCAAAGGCTTTAGCACAGTCAATGAATCAGAAGCAGATGCTTTTCTAGAATTATCTTAGTTTTCTTTGATCCAGTGGATGTTTGCAATTTGATCTCTGGTTCCTCTGCTTTTCTAAATCCAGCTTACACATCTGGAAGCCTACCTTGAAGGATTTTGACCTTAACCTTACTAGCATGGGAAGTGAGTAAAACTGCATGGTAGTTTGAACATTCTTCAGCATTGCCCTTCTTTGGGATTGGGATTCCCCGGTTGCTTAGATGGTCAAGAATCTGCCTGCAGTGCAGGAGATCTGGGTTTGATCCCTGGGTTGGGAAGGTCCCCTGGAGAAGGAATGGCTACCGACTCTAGTAAAATTGCCTGCAGGATTCCATGGACAGAGGAGCCTTACAGGTTGTAGTCCATGGGGTCACAAACAGTCAGACACCATTGAACAACTTTCACTTTTCCTTGGTGTTGGATTGAAAACTGACATTTTCCAGTCCTGTGGCCACTGCTGAGTTTTTTCAAATTTGCTGGCATATTGAGTGCAGCACTTCACAGCATCATCTTTTAGGATTTGAAATAGCTCAGCTGGAATCCCATCACCTCCGCTAGCTTTGTTGATAGTAATTCTTCCAAAGGCCCACTTGACTTCACACTCCAGAATGTCTGATGCTAGTTGAGTGACCACACCATTGTGGTTATCTGGGTCATTAAGACCTTTTATTATAGGCCTTCTGTGTATTCTTGCTACCTCATTTTAGCCCTTACTATTTCTGTTAGGTCCTTACCATTTCATTGCATGAAATGTTCCCTTGGTAACTATAATTTTCTTGAAGAGATCTCTAGTCTTTCCCATTCTGCTGTTTTCCTCTATTTCTTTGCATTGATCACTGAGGAAGGCTTTCTTATCTCTCCTGGCTATTCTTTGGAACTCTGCATTCAAATGGGAATATCCTTCCTTTTCTCCTTTGCTTTTTGCTTCTCTTCTTTTCACAGCTATTTGTAAGGCCTCCTCAGACAACCATTTTGCCCTTTTGCATTTTTTTTTTTTTTTTTCATGAGGATGATCTTGATCCCTGTCTCCTGTACAATGTCACAAACTTCTGTGCATAGTTCATCAGGCTCTCTGTCTATCAGATCTAGTCCCTTAAATCTATTTCTCACTTCCACTGTATAGTCATAAGGGATTTGATTTAGGTCATACCTGAATGGTCTCGTGGGTTTTCCCACTTTCTTCAATTTCAGTCTGAATTTGGCAATAAGGAGTTCATGATCTGAGCCACAGTCAGCTCCCGGTCTTGTTTTTGCTGACTCTATAGAGCTTCTCCATCTTTGGCTGCAAAGAATATAATCAATCTGATTTCGGTGTCGACAATCTGGTGATGTCCATGTGTAGAATCTTCTCTTGTGTTGTTGGAAGAGGGTATTTGCTATGACCAGTGTGAGCTCTTGGAAGAACTCTATTAGCCTTTGTCCTGCTTCATTCCATACTCCAAGGCCAAATTTGCTTGTTACTACAGGTGTTTCTTGACTTCCTACTTTTGCATTCCAGCCCCCTATAATGAAAAGGACATCTTTTTTGGGTGTTAGTTCTAAAAGGTCTTGTAGGTCTTCATAGAACCGTTCAACTTCAGCTTCTTCAGTGTTACTGGTTGGGGCATAGGCTTGGATTACCATGATATTGAATGGTTTGCCTTGGAAACGAACAGAAATCATTCTGTCATTTTTGAGATTGCATCCAAGTACTGCATTTCAGACTCTTTTGTTGACCATGATGGCTACTCCACTTCTTCTAAGGGATTCCTGCCCACAGTAGTAGATGTAATGGTCATCTGAGTTAAATTCACCCATTCCAGTCCATTTTAGTTCGCTGATTCCTAGTGTGAGGCTGTCACGGCTAACTCCATGACAGGCAGCCTAGATTAGGAGTAGGCCTGGTTTCCCAGGGTAACATAATTATCAGGCCTCCTGGAGCTAGCCAATCAGCATATGCCTAGCAAGAAAAAGGGAACCTATCAGGGGAAAGCTGAAAGCCCCACGTTGGGTCAACAAAAATTGCCTTGCAACTGTGTAACCAATCCGCTTGTGCCAACTACCTGCTGCTTTTTTTGACCTAATAAATACCCAAGAGAACTGGGGCTCAGGGCCTTTTCGTCCTCACACCCTTGGTGAGGGCGGGAGGCCCTGGCTCGAGTCAGTAATAAATCCCCCTATTGCAAGTTGCATTGTTTCGAGGAGTCTTCTTTCCCGACCGGGGACTCGGACTATGGGCAGAACACTAGAATGTCGACATTCACTCTTGCCATCTCATGTTTGACCACTTCCAATTTGCCTTGATTCACGGACCTAACATTTCAGGTTCCTATGCCATATTGCTCTTTACAACATTGGACCTTGCTTCTATCACCAGTCACAACCACAAGTGGGTATTGTTTTTGCTTCGGCTCCATCCCTTCATTCTTTCTGGAGTTATTTCTCCACTGATCTCCATTAACATATTAGACACCTACCGACCTGGGGAGTCCCTCTTTCAATATCCTATCATTTTGCCTTTTCCTACTGTTCATGGGGTTCTCAAGGCAAGAATATTATAGTGGCTTGCCATTCCCTTCTCCAGTGGACCACATTCTGTCAGACCTCTCCACCATGACCCATCCATCTTGGGTGGCCCCACACAGCATGGCTTAGTTTCATTGAGGTAGACAAGGCTGTGGCCCATGTGATCTGATTTGCTAGTTTTTGTGATTATGGTTTTAGTGTGTCTGCCCTCCGATGCCCTCTCGCAACACCTACCGTCTTACTTGGGTTTCTCTTACCTTGGATGTGGGGTTTCTCTTTACGGCTGCTCCAGCAAAGCGCAGCCACTGCTCCTTACCTTGAACGAGGAGTATCTCCTCATGGCTGCCCCTCCTGACCTTGAACATGGAGTAGCTCCTCTCGGCCCTCCTGAGCCTTTGTAGCAGCCTCCTCAGATAACCACTTTGCCTTCTTGCATTTCCCCCCACCCCTTGGGGATAGATATGGCCACTGCCTCCTGTACAACGTTACAAACCTCCATCCATAGTTCCTCAGGCTCTCTGTCTACCAGATATAATCCCTTGAATCTATTTGTCACATCCACTGTATAATAATAAAGGATTTTATTGAGGTCATATTTGAATGACCTAGTGGTATTCTCCTGAGTTTTGCAATAAGGAGTTCATGATTTGAGCCACAGCCAGCTCCCAGTCTTGTTTGGCTGACTGTATAGAGCTTTTCCATTTTCAGCTGAAAAAACTGTAATCAATCTGATTTGGTATTGACTGTCTGGTAATATCCATATATAGAGTTGTCTCTTGTGTTGTTGTTAAAGGGTTTTTGCTATGACTCATGTGGTCTCTTGACAAAACTCTGTTAGCCTTTGCCCTGCTTCATTTTGTACTCCAAAGTCAAACTTGCCTGTTACTCCAGGTATCTGTTGACTTCCTGCTTTTGTGTTCTAAATCCCTCAGATGAAAAGAGCTTCACTAGTGGCTCAGACAGTAAATAATCTGCCTGCTAATGCAGGAGACCTGGGTTTGATCCCTGGGTCAGAAAGATCTTCAGATTTTTCATTTGTTTCCTAAAGTTGATTAAATCTCATTCATAGCAAACCAGAGATGCTGTTCCTGGCATCCTCCCTGAAGAGATCAGTTACCTCAGGCCCATGATTCTATTCCTTGCAGCTTCTTGACCCTCCTCTGGGGACAGATGCTATTGGCTCTCCTTTCCTTCCAATAGGAGACCACACTGCTTTTTCTCAGCATCACCAACCATCTTTCCAAAAGTATGCAAAAGCATTGCAGGGATTAAAAAATCCTGCTGATAAAGATGCAGCCAATTCTTTATTTTTTAAAGTCATCTCTCTGAATAAAAGTTAAATATTTCAGTGCTAACATTTTTCTTAAAAAAAAAAAATTGTTTTCTTGCAGATTGAAAGAAGAGAAGGTAAACTCTTTGCAAGGGAGGAAGCTTGTTACTCTTTGGGCCTCATTGTTTCCAAACAATAATATACACACAAGACAGGAGGAGTATATATTACAATAAAATAAAAATGGTCCCTAAAAACTTCAAAGTGCCTTGAAGATATTGCTGTTAGTTTCCTCAATTATGTTCTGGCAATAATAATCTTAGATTCACAGAACTAAAGTGAGATCTCAAGAGTCAGGTAGCAGTTGCAAAGTAATGAGGTCTCAGTGGTTTAATTTCTGAAAATTATTTTGGTCATTTTCATGAAGAGTTATTTTGGAAAATGAATACCAACTGTTTAAAAACTTTCAAAGATATTTTGAAGAGTTTTCAAAGAAACTAAACAAGTCTGGATTTCCTTTCAGGGTCATTTGAAAAATTGACTGGAGTGGACCAGTGAAAAATATAGCAAGATATGCAAAACAAATCTGGTAGAGTTGTACCCTCCTAACACATAACCAATAGATGTGACCTCATAAACAGTTATGGATTCAGAGGATCTTCTATGTAAAATTGTTTGGGGTATACTAATAGGTCTATTCCAATTAAAGTCATTTTCTCCAACAATTCCTACCATGTTTATCATTGTTTACATTAATTCTTCTATAATAATGACTCTGGGAGGGGTAACATAGTAAGTCACTGTTAGTGTGACTATTTTCAGTGTAAACTAATTTATCCAAAGGAAACTAAACAAACTAGATTTTTATGTTAAAGAGTGAGGAAACAAGGATTCAGAGCATACCCACTGGAACATCACAAGGGTAAGTCCTAAGCAAATAAGTAGGAGAATGTGGACATAGCTGAACAGGATGCCCAGTCTGTAGTTAGACAGCTTTCTCAAAATTGCAATCTTCTCTTTGTAAAATAGGAATATTTCTATCTTGCTTAGCATATAGAGTTACTGTGAACATTGAATTTAATAATATTCCTGAGAAATTCCAATGTTTCATTCCTATATAAAAAATGAAGGAATGGGTCCTAAAGTCAGAGGGTCACAAGGACAAAAACATGCATCATGATGGGAAATGATTGATGACATAAATAAGTGAATACATAGATAAATAAAACAAGAAATGTCAGTTACTATATTCTGCTTGAAATTACTCTGGGAAAACAGTATACCTATTTTATTCAAGGATATAAAATCAGGAGAAAAATAAGACAAGTTTCTGCTTTTTTTTTTTTTTTTTTTTTAAGTTTCTGCTTTAAATGAAGATTTTCTTACATTCCTAAAAAACTTGGAGACATGAAAATAAGTCTCTCCTCTTGATCTCTCCTTAAAGAAAAGGATGCTAAAAATAATGTAGTGGATTTTCAAGCCCTGACATGCACAGATGCCCATAAGATATAAAATTAAAAAGAAAAAAATAAAGGAAGCTGCTGAACCTTTCTTAGACTCCATTATTTATATGTATGTTTGTAAATGCAGATAAAAGGTCTATCAAACACACTAAGCTATTAACAGTGTTAGCTGGAGGGGGAAAGGGAAGGAAGGGAGACTTTCTTTACACTTTTATAACATTTAAAAAGTTTCCAATCAAGCACTTCATGATTTCAAAAAATTTACTGTGATAATTATGATAGACATATTCACAGTTTATTACCATGGGGGATGGGGTTGGCTGAGTCTTGACTAAGCAGGAATCACTTAGATGAAACAGCAAAGGTGCAAGGGCTTGGGAGTTGAGAGTTACCAACCTGTGTAGGTAGTTCAGTAAAACTGAATCCCAGGGAGATGTGGGAGAAGAGTGTGAGGTTATGGTGGAAGGTTAATTCATGCATGTTGTGTAAGATGTCAAGAAATTTGAGTTTTATTTTGAGCCACTAGAAAGCCATTGATGAATTTGGGACATGAGAGCGATATGCTGTTATTTCCGTTTCAGTGAGATGCCTCTGGAAGTGGTGTGGCAAGTGGACAGAGCAGAAGAAAGCCAGTTAGAAAGTACCTACCATGAGCAAAGACAGAATTATTGAAGATCTTAACTGAATAAAATACATATAATTGAGGGGGACCAATTAGATGATTTTTTTCTTTTTGAAACTAAAATTTAGGAGGGTGATCTATTCAGAAGACATGGGTTTAATCATCAGAGTGATAGGACTTCCCTGGCAATCCAATGGTTAAGACTTCACCTTCCAATGCAAGGGGTGTGATTTTGATCCTTGGTTAGAGAGCGAAGATCCCACTTTTCTCACAGCCAACAAACAAAAACATAAAACAGAAGTAATGTTGTAACAGGTTCAAAAAGTGATTAGCTAAATCCAGAATTTCCTAATTCTACTATTAAGCCTGCCATCACAATCCAAGACAAATCCATATTCACTCAATATTTTTTTATTGACTTATATTAAGCCTCACCTTAAAGTGGTGAAAATCGGAGGTTTGATGCCAATTTAAACCATATGTATAGGATAGATAAATGCTGAGAATGTAGAGATTTAGATCAGAAAAAAACCAAAGTAGAACCCTCATATTTAAGAGGTGAGAATAAAAAGAAGAGCAAACAATGGACTAGAACACCACACCTGGTTTGAGCAGAGAAGGAGGTCCTCAAAAGAAGGGGAAGACTGGACACAAGTGTTGCCAATGAATTCAAGGATGAAGAGAACGAGGAAGAAAAAGCATCTTGTCTTGGGGACTAAGACACGAATGGGGACTAAGCCCAAAGAATTGTCTTAAACCAACTCCAAGTCCCAAGCAATACTATAAACAACTTTATTTCATCAAAGTCTAAGCTTTTATAAAAAGCAGATGACATTCTGGGCCATGGGGGACTTTGGGGGTGCCACCTCCCCTGGGCCCTTCTATAGTAAAACAAAATCTTACCCCATGTGCATGGTGAAAGTAACCAGACAGGTTTACCAAGGGTTAACGGGGATTATCTCTAAGTAGAAAGAATTATGTATGTGCTGCTTAATTTAGCTACATTATAATAAAAGTTATCTATATTATTGACACTGTAATGAAAGCTGTATCATTAAAAGGAGTGTTTTGTGATACTGAGAAAAGTTTTTAATTGAAGGAGAATATTCATTATCTACTACTTGTAAGGCAAGTCCGAGCAAGCCAGAACAAGAGGGTGACTGCCCCTTGAGAAGAACCAGTGTCCTCCCTTTCTGACAGGGTCTTTCTTAAATCCCACCAATGAAAAATTCTCTGAAGGAATGGTTAATATTTAGCCCGTAGCTGAGCCCCATGACCAGGTGGCTGGATGTCTGGAATCCAGTGGTCTCGTAGCCTTGAGAAGGTAGGTGCCAGTGGGAAGACAGAATGTCATTTGGGCAATTTGGTCAGTCTCAAGGGTCACTGTGACTTTATTCTTTGTTTGCGAGGTCAAATAATGAACCATTTCAACCATGAGCCCCCATGTAGACCCTATCACTACTGAGTATCAAATTACTCCAAAACATGGTATGTTAAAACAATGAAAGTTCCTGTGGGCTGGGCATGGCTTAGCTGATTCTCTAGTCTCTCATGAGGTAACATGAGGTCTCTGTGTTGCTTACATGGCATTTAATCAAATAATGCCTGAACCAATGTTTAGTGTCATTGAGTGGATGCCTTGCCTCCCCTCACAAAAGCTCTTCTAAGCAAGACACATGTTTCATACATCCTTATTTCCCTTATACAGGAAATCCTAGAGCCTCCTACATACAAAATGCACTTAGAGAACAGTTTGATGACTGATGAAACTCAAAAACTGAAAAGCAGCAGAAAAGTTAGAGGAGGAAAATGGTATAATTTGTTTTTGAGAGTTATATAACATCCTCAATTTGTCAGATAAAAATTTCCTTAAATAATATTTTATGGGACAATGTGAGGTTAATTAACTAATAAGCATGAAGGTCAGCACTGCTTGTCTAGGAGAGTTTCTAGGAAGAATGGACACCAAACTCATCCCACCACTCAGCTCTGTCCTGGGGTTGGTTTGCATTTCCTCTCCCCTCCCTTTGCATTTGCATGAGAACATCAGCCTACATTACAGGCATGTGAAAGATATAAATGACAGAGAAACATATGGAATGTTCAGACTAGTGAGAATCCATAGTAAACGTTCAATATCAGAGATGAGGACCCTAATCGACTTCCCTTCCCTCTATACAGAATAAGGTAGATTTTTAAATAAGCTGGAAGATAAAACTAATACTTGTAAAACTCTTCAATGAAAACCAAAGCTGTGTATTTTGTCCAAAGATCTATGAGTTCCTCTACATTATGAACTTGCCTCTAGGAAGAAACATGAAACTAGGTTTTAAGTGTCAGGTGAGTGTATTCTCCTTGGTTCTGTCTCATCGCAACAAACATTTGGAGTGACGGACATTAAAGCCAAGCCTTTGGTGTGTCACCGCTGTCGGGTCTTGGACAGACCATGTTATAGCTCTTAGACAAATCAGTGTTACAGCTCTATTTTATTTAGAAAATAGCAGGAAAATCCATCCTAGAGGAGTGAGGGCCTGCCGACCCAAAGACACAAAGAGAAGAGAGTGGGGGAGCGAGCCAGCACATGGGAGAGAGAGAGAGCACGTGCGCTTTGGCTCCTCCTTCTATATGTTTTTTTTTTTTTTTCTCCCCTGGGCCTGCCCTATGTCAATTGGGCTAGCCAGGAGTGCTGTCTGTTCTAGCTGAGGTCCTCACTCCAGTCCTCAGACCTTGCTTTGACCTTCCTTTGTTCTATTTTTGCAAGCTTTTCCCTTCCTTGTCTTCTAGCCACAGACATTCTGGACTCCTGTTTCCTATTCTAACTACCTAACATAAGGAAATGGCTTCCTTCATTATTGAGATATTCTGAAATAAAATAAAATATAACTTATAGCTTCCTCAAAATTCAAAGGAGATAGTCTAAATGATGTAGTAGACTGGAGATACTAAGCATTGGTCTAGTAGACAATTTTGAAGCCATTGCTTGTTCCTGTCAAGAGAAGTGATTATGGATGTGGTCAAGTGAGCTGAATGCACAACAGTGCATTAGTAGATAAATGATTAAACCTAGCAATACTCTGGATAGAAGTGTCCAGAAACACATCAGGGCTGTGCCAAAATCTTCACAATGCTTCTATTTTTATAAAAATAGCTATTTCAAATTTGTCCCCAAAATATTATCAAAGGAAGTCTGGGATTTTATTCCCATGATGTGAACTAGCTTTTATTTATTTATTTATTTGAGATGAAAACATTTATTTCAATTGAAGTTTGTTTCACTGAAAATTCTATAATTATATTTTTATCTATTTATTTAAATTTATTTATTTATTTTAACTTTAAAATATTGTATTGGTCTAACCATACATCGACTTGAGTCCTCCATATTTTTAAAAGAAATAAAATAGAAACATATTTAACTGCTTTTAGTTCAATACTAAAGGTTTTACTGTCCTGGTTTCAAGTATATTCTCATACCTGTCAGAATAAGGCATAAGTTCCCTTAAGTTGCATGTATTAAATTCTGAAAGATATGGAAATAACAGACCACCTCACCTGTTTCTTAAGAAACCTGTATGCAGGTCAGGAAGCAACAGTTAGAACTGGACATGGAACAACAGACTGGTTCTAAATAGGAAAAGGAGTACATCAAGGCTGTATATTGTCACCTTGCTTATTCAACTTATATGCAGAGTACATCATGAGAAACGCTGGGTTGGAAGAAGCACAAGCTGGAATCAAGATTGCTAGGAGAAACATCAATAACCTCAGATATGCAGATGACACCACCCTTATGGCAGAAAGTAAAGAGTCTCTTGATGAAAGTGAAAGACGAGAGTGAAAAAGTTGGCTTAAAGCTCAATATTCAGAAAACTAAGATCATGACATTTGGTCCCATCACTTCATGGCAAACAGATGGGGAAGCAGTGGAAACAGTGGCTGACTTTATTTTTCTGGGCTCCAAAATCACTGCAGATGGTGATTCCAGCCATCAAATTAAAAGACGTTTACTCCTTGGAAGGAAAGTTATGACAAACCTAGACAGCATATTAAAAAGCAGAGACATTACTTTGCCAACAAAGGTCCATCTAGTCAAGGCTATGGTTTTTCCAGGAGTCATGTATGGATGTGAGAGTTGGCCTGTTAAAGAAGGCTGAGCACCAAAGAATTGATGCTTTTGAACTGTGGTGTTGGAGAAGACTCTTAAGAGTCCCTTGGACTGCAAGGAGATCCAACCAGTCCATCTTAGCGGAGATTAGTCCTGGATGTTCATTGGAAGGACTGATGCTGAAGCTGAAGCTCCAATACTTTGGCCACCTGATGCAAAGAGCTGACTCATTTGAAAAGACCCTGATCCTGGGAAAGATTGAGGACAGGAGGAGAAGGGGATGACAGAGGATGAGATGGTTGGGTGCATCACCGACTCAATGGATATGAGTTTGGGTAAACTCTGGGAGTTGGTGATGAACAGGGAGGCCTGGTGTGCTGCAGTTCATGGGGTCACAATGAGTTGGACAAGACTGAGCAACTGAACTGAACTGATATATGTGTTTGTGTGTGTACATATAGATATAGATAAAGATATAGATATATAGAGAGAACTAGTTCTTATATGCTCTGTAAGATTTGAACAGGTTTTTTCTTCCTCCATTAGCACATTCAGTACATTCAAGTTTTTGATTAGCTATTGGCAGTAGAGACCAGACGCACCCTTCCTCTCCTTGGATTAATTGATATCAGGCTTTGAAACATCCCTGACTGTTTGAATTATTTATTTCAGGAAGGGTTTGAGTAAAAGACTAGGAAATATCACCAATGTCAAGATCTTCTCTTCCCCCAGAGGGCTTGTCTTTCCCATTCCAATACAGTAAAGAAAATTCCTATTTCTCTCACCAGCACCCTTTACGAGCCTTTGAAGCAAGGCAGATAGAGGTGGAAAGGAGCTTGTAAACTCTGGGAATTCCTTCTCATGAAGAAAAAAATAAAGTATCAAGACTTAAATACTACTGCCTCAACAAACATAGACAACCAAGCAAAGTTAAGCTCACAAAAATTCAAATTGATGCCCTAGGAAGAAATAGCTCAAACTAACAGATGCTCAGTCATTTTAGTGATATTTTAGAATATTGGGATTTAGCAGCAGTTTATTGTCTTCACCAGTAATAACAAAAATGATGTGGTCATAGGTCTAGGCATCAAAACAAAATTATCCCTAATACATTACCCACAATATGACAATTGTGAAGAACTCATCAAGATGAAACAGGAAATGTTTCCTAATAAATGTAGCTATTGTGTTAAATGAGACTACCGTGGACCTTGAGTTGTAGAACCACTGAATTAAGCAGCAGATAATGAAAAGTGATTATCCTAATTAAGCACAAAGAAAAAATAGAAGTACATACATTGATCTCCTCATTCACCCCTGAGATGTCCCAGTGTGGAAACCTCACACCTCCTATTATGTGAATTCTACTCTACCTTCCAGAAAGAGCAAGTACCTTGCTTACTTTCCTGTGTAATGTTAAATGATGCCTTTTCCCCTTTTAGCTACCTTAATTTTGCAAACCAAAGACATAAATGAAGGCAAAACTCCCTAGTCATGATGCAACGGATTCTTAAGAAAAAAATTATGTAAAAGCACATCAATCTTTTCAAATGATTTTTCATTTGATATATTTATTTGTGCCAAGTCTTAGCTGCAGCACACGGGGTCTTTGATCTTTTCGGCATGCAGGATCTTTAGTTGCTGCATGTGGGATCTAGTTCCCTGACCAGGGTTCGACCCTGAATCCCCTGTATTGAGAGCATGGAGTCTTTAGTCACTGGACCACGAGTGAAGTCCCAAGGGACATCGATCTTAAAGGAAACAAATATATGAGTTTGAGATCTCTCATTCAAAATAAATACAATCTGCTCAAAGACAGGCATTGGGCTGTGTGCTGGTTGGTGGCTCTGGCATCCTGGGGACAGAGCCCAGATTATCCCTGGGGCTAGAGGGATGCAGGTGCTCTGGTTCTTCTGGACTGTGGTGCAGGAAGGATGGTGCAGGTGGGCTGTATTGCTTCCTATTTCATTCCCATCTGTGAAGGCACCGAGACCCTTTCTCAGAACCTCAACAGAATCAGCGTATCAGAAAAAAGAATGCCTTTGGTTAAATCGCTAAAGCAAATAAAGAGACATGGTCATTAAATAGAAATGTTGCATATTTCATTCTGGAACCTGACATTTTATGTGGTTGACACATGAAAATAGTACTAGAAACATTTTCTCTGACCCTCTCTCTCTTTTTGAGAAGATAACTAAAATTTTCCAGGTCTTCTATGTGTCAGATACTTTGCTAAGTGCTTTGACATTTGATATGTTATCTAGCTTAATCCTCATAGTGCTGTACATTAGGTGTTTTACTTTAACTTTACAAAGTGAAAACACTGAACCTCAAAGAAGGGCAAAGGATACAAGTTTGATGATTTCTTGAGTTAGTTTGAATAGGATGTGAGCTTATTATCACCAACATCTATAAAAATAGCATCCCAAATATGAATAGTTTTTTTTCATTTTCACAAGATCAAGACCACTGAAAATTGTCCCTTCTAAGCAGCTGGCTGTCCAGTCCAGAACTGGTGACAGTTCTTATGACTCAACTTCTTGGACCTTTCTCTATTCACCACGGTTAACGTTCCATTCCTTGGATTCGACTGAGTTTGAAGTCTAACTGTACATTTGGGGTAAATCCTAGCAATAGACTTACTGGCCATATTCCCTTGGGCAAATCATTCAACTTCGGAGTATCTAATGGGCTATTTAAAGGGGTGGAGGTGAGATGGTATCCATATGAAGCAGTTCAGAAACAGTCTGACAAAATTCTACAAAACGACAAGCAGCTAATACTGAGAGGACCCTTGGGAACAGGGTGAGCACTGTCACAGTCCCTTAACCCCGGCAGCAGGCAGACTCTCTCAGCAAGTGGTCAAATGATCTTCAGGGTGTCAGTATGGCCAATCCTCTACTTGAAGTCCCCTGAAAATGACCTTGGGCTGTCCCTCCACCTGCCTCCCTTGAGGGACCAGAGTGAAGTGACCCCACCCAAGCATAACATCATCCATAGTCAACTTTATTCAGCCTCCTCAGTGGTGTGAACGATTGTTCCCCCACATGTGCCAGCTCTTCCCTCATTCATCTCAATGCCCTATCCTGAAAGTCAAGAAAACGGCACACTCACTCTTCTTGTTCTTTTTATTCCTTTTATAATATTATTTCTTATTCTTGGAGCAACATTAGTGTCTCGGATCATAAGAGAAAATACTTTGAGAGAAAGAAAACCTCAACAAATAATATCTCAAGATATAATAATCTCAATTAGTATAGAATAACTGAGAATAGTAGAGTAAGCTGAAGTTAGACTTATTTCTAATATTATATATATACAGGCAAGAAAAAACAGCAGGACCAAATTTACTCAATAATAGTCACCACTCCCTTGCAGCCCACTTTTTGTTCTCTCTCCTGTGACATTCCTCATTAGTGCCCTCCAAGAATGTGACTCTGAAATGAGCTTACAGTAGTAACAATTCTACCAATTGAATAATATCTATTCTCAGAACAGCCCTTTCAATCATGTCCCTCGCATTACCACACACATCAGCAACACTGCCTTTTATTAATGTTTAATATTTGGCCAATGCTTTCCCATTTCTCACCATATCAAATCAAATAAGAAGTCTGATTTACAAACCCAAAGAAAGTAAGATCTAAATCCCCATGCAAGAAATTGCCTCAAATAAAGAAAATAAGAGCATTCACATATGTAAATAAATGCTGGACATAGGTCATAATGCATAAAGTGTTATTCTGTTATAACTTCAGAGAATCAGTCTTCTGCTTACAAAGCACCTTCCCATGAGTTATTTGGTTAAATGCAATGGCTCAATGGACTTCCCAGGTAGTGGTAGTGGTAAAGAGCCCACCTGCCAATGCACAAGACTAGGGTTCAATCCCTGGGTGGGGAAGATCCCCTGGAGGAGGTCATGGGCAATCCACTCCAGTATTCTTGCCTGGAGAATCCCACGGACAGAGGAGTCTGGCAGGCTACAGTCCACAGGGTCACAAAAAGTCAGGACATATATGCATGTAATCGCTTAATATCTCATTCAAAAGAAGTATCCCAGAGAAAGGAAATGTAACTGGTTCATAAGCGTTAAGGAAACCTGGCCTTCTCTCTTATGCTGAATACTCAGAAAAGCAAGTACATCTAGTCTTTCACCTAATAAATGAGACACATGCCCAGTTTGGAGAAGGTGGACTGTAGGAGGCTTATCAAATGAGATGGCCAATCCTTTAAATGCAGTTATGTCTCTGAGCACCATTTTTATATGGTCTTAGTATTCCCATTCGGATAAGGCAATGGCAACCCACTCCAGTGTTCTTGCCTGGAGAATCCCATAGATGGAGGGGCCTGGTGGGCTGCAGTCCATGGGGTGGCTAAGAGTTGGACACGACTGAGCGACTTCACTTTCACTTTTCACTTTCATGCATTGGAGAAGGAAATGGCAACCTACTCCAGTGTTCTTGCCTGGAGAATCCCAGGGACGGGGGAGCCTGGTGGGCTGCCGTCTATGGGGTCGCACAGAGTCGGACACGACTGAAGTGACTTAGCAGCAGCAGCAGCAGCAGCAGCAGTATTCCCATTATTTCTGTTACACAATCAAAAACGCACCTGAATTTTTTCAACAATTTTTCCTTTAAAATTTTCACTACTAGAGCTGCCAGAATCACTCTATTCCTGCTACTGACAGCCTGTGGCATTATCTGTCCCTTAGCACTTGCCAGCAATGGCAGGAACATCCATGGTGCTTGTGATAGTCAAGTGAAAGCCAGAGGTCATTTAGGCAGCTAAATTCCCTTTAGGAGGTTTCCATAAAGTAAGACCTGTGAAGACTTCCTTGGTGTCTTAAAAACCAGAACTACTTAAGTAAATAAAACCAAAACCAAAAAAAAAAAAAAAAAAAAGGAAAGGAAAAAGTATGAGTCTTTTTGACACCAGTATGTGGTGCTACCATAGCATTAAGGTTCAGGTCAAATTAATGATTTATTGAACAACTTACATCAAAATTGTTATGTGGTTGATACCCTATGACTTGTTAGAGTATAAAACACCTCTATCATTTTCCTTTTGTCATGTATGCACCATCTTCAGAATCAAAGAAGAAAACAGCATCACCAATGAGGTAGAATATAAAACCTCTACAAATATTTTACTGAGTACTGGATGCCCAGTGACACTAAAGGGATGAGTAGGATCAGTAGATAGCACAACAGACAGCTCTTTGCTAAAAAAGAAAAAAAAAATGGTGATAGGAATGGTAACTTTGATGATAAGGATATATAGTAGTAAAATGACAATAAAGGATAATAGGCCCTTGTCTCTGAACCATGTCCAGCACTTCCTTTAAAACTCAGCTCAGATGATATCCCTAAACCAGCCAAGTTAGCTCAGTTCTAACTGTTCATTGCTTCCTTATTCACCTGTTCTACTTCTATCCCACTATTTGCACCAGCTATTTCACATTATGATTTTCCAAAATTATTGCAGTTCTGCGTCTGCTGATTTCCTATTTCCTAGAAAACAAAAGCTGTGACCAATATTTTTTAATCCTGCCAAATAAACCTGTTCGTGTCTCTCTATATTATGAGTGCTGCCTAGTTTAAGTTTGCAAATGTACCCACACTGAGAACCTACTCAATGTGAATAACAATAATCTGTGGAAAACACAAGGATGAAAAATAAATAGTCTTACCTGTCACTTATGAAACAACACGGAGTAGGTAAGAGACTTGTGAACAATTGACAGGTGGGATGCATGAATGCTTATTCAGAGGTTTGCTATAGTAATTACAGCAGACACTGCTTTTACACTTAAAAGACCAGGGAAAACTCAGTGAATGAGGTAGTGTCTCCAGAGAATAAACATGAGAAGAATTTATTCCAAACTGAGCCTACTTAAGTGCACAGGAGCAAGAGTGAGATTTAGGCTCAAAAAATCATGAAATATAATATGGCTATGTACTATAGGAGTGATAGAAAATATGAGAAAAGGTGGAATTTTAGTTGAAATCATCATGGAATATGTTGGAAATCACACTAAATTGTTAGATTTTATTTTGTAGGGCTCTATTGCTAAAACGGTTATCCAAGGGATCTTAGACCCATGGTATTTTCTACTACTAAACAGTTGTGTGGTCAGAAACTTGGGAGGAATATGCATGCTATGATCCCTTCTTGAATATTGTTTATGTATGTTAGTGTCTAAAATTTCTGAGAAGTTTGATGGCAAATATATTTCTTTGAGTATTTTTAACTCACAGTTTCTCAAGCTATAAAATTCTTCTATTTTTTTTTTTTCCCATGACATTTAATAATACCTTGTGGATCTAATTTTCAGGAGAATAGGGTCTGTGCAATGTAAGGAGGACCAATTATTTTCCTGGATGAGAGTGTAGGGGTCTGATCAATGCTGAATGAATACATATAGATTGCCCGTTTTATGAAAGGAAATTCAAGCAATATATTGCTGTTAGTGAGACTGTTGAAAACAAGCCACTAATGGATCAGTCCTGCAAAAGGTGATGGTGAGAGCATGGGTATGGTAAGCCTGTATGATTCTTTTTTTAAAAATCACGATAAAATATACATAACATGAAGTTTGCCAATTTAACCATTTTAAGTATACAGTTTAGTGGTATAAAGTGAGTTGCATTGTTGTGCAGCCATCACCAACAGCTAGCTCCAGAACTTTTCCATCATTCCAATCTGAAACTCTGTACCAACTAAACAATAATCTCCATTAATCCCTTACCGATTCCAGCCAACTTGATGAATTTGACTATTCTAAGAATCTCATATAAGTGGAATCACACAGTATTTGTCCTTTTATGTCTGACATTTCACTTCAGGTAATGTTTCAAGATGATTCATTTTGATAAGAAGTGGCCTTGAGTCCAGGAAAAAAAAACAAAACAAAGAACTGCACACTATGACAGACCCTAGCAGGAAATACTAGCAAAAAAGCAAGTTATGCAAATTTAAATGTAAAACACTGGCAGATATAAAGGCATGACAACTTCCCTTGAGAGGGCAATCCTCTCTAATATGAAGGGCAGAAATGGAAACTGCATGCTCTCCTGTTATGTATAATAGTTCCTTGGGAGATTGGGTCATACCCTGTTATTTTCTGGAGGTGAGTCAACACCATTCAGGCCTTCAAAAGGCTCTGCTTATGTTTAAATACCTAGAGTATGTCAAACATCACAGAAGCTGTTGAAGGTACTGAACAAAGTCTGCCGTCAGAGAGACAAATTGAAGGTCAGGTTTTCATTTATCCCATATGGTTACTTTCAACTCCTGAACAGCAGAACAGAGTCTGATGAGCCTCAGGTATCAAAGGGAAACATGACTGTTTGGCTGCCTCATAAGGAAAGGTAACAAAAAAGTTAAGTGTGCTTGTGGTAAGGAAGAAAAACTGAGGAAAAAAGAAGGCATTAATGTTTATCTTTTGTTTATCTTTCCCTTGTCTCCTGAAATCATACTGTCACAAGTCCAAATCACAGGACACCTAGACAATTGTGAGATTTGTCCCAAAACCTCTCTCCTCCATCCTAACCCCTTACCCCTGAAACTGGTTCTTCCTTCTTAAACTTCCCTACCCAGCCACCAAATACCCGTGCATCTAAAGCATGGACATGGCAGTTTCCTTCTTTGCTGCAAAATCTCTAATCCTCAAGTGGGTCTCTGCTGTCTAACGGTTAAATTCAAAATTCACAACCCTTAACAATTCAGCCTTTTGGGGGCCAGATCAGTTCAGCTCAGTTCAGTTCAGTTCAGTTCAGTCACTCAGTCGTGTCCGACTCTTTGCGACCCCATGTATCGCAGCAAGCCAGGCCTCCCTGCCCATCACCAACTCCCAGAGTTTACTCAAACTCATGTCCATCAAGTTGGTGATGCCATCCAGCCATCTCATCCTCTGTCATCCCCTTCTCCTCCTGCCCCCAATCTGTCCCAGAATCAGGGTCTTTTAAAATGAGTCAACTCTTCGCATCAGGTGGCCAAAGTATTGGAGTTTCAGCTTCAGAATCAGTCCTTCCAATGAACACCCAGGACTGATCTCCTTTAGGATGGACTGGTTGGATCACCTTGCAGTCCAGAGGACTCTCAAGAGTTTTTTAGATTAATCCTTTGTCTGTTTCTTCATTTGCTATTATTTTCTCTCATTCTGAAGGCTGTCTTTTCACCTTACTTATAGTTTCCTTTGTTGTGCAAAAGTTTTAAGTTTAATTAGGTCCCATTTGTTTATTTTTGCTTTTATTTCCAATATTCTGGGAGGTGGGTCATCGAGGATCTTGCTGTGATTTATGTCGGAGAGTGTTTTGCCTATGTTCTCCTCTAGGAGTTTTATAGTTTCTGGTCTTACATTTAGATCTTTAATCCATTTTGAGTTTATTTTTGTAAAAGAATGAAACTAGAACACTTTCTAACATCATACACAAATATAAACTCAAAATGTCTCTGCTTTTTAATATGCTCATGTGAGTTTGAGCATTCTTTGGGATTGCCTTTCTTTGGGATTGGAATGAAAGCTGACCTTTTCCAGTCCTGTGGCCACTGCTGAGTTTTTCAAATTTGCTGGCATACTGAGTGCAGCACTTTCACAGCATCATCTCTCAGGATTTGAAATATCTCAAGTGGAGTTCCATCAGCTCCACTAGCTTTAGCCATCCTTATTTCCTTACAGAAAACCACCCTTTCAGTGTGTGTCATAAACTGTTGTTTGATGTGGATGATCCCACCTTAGCTTTTGGAAAGAGAGCAGAGATAAGAAGGCCCTGGAGTCTGCATGCTGAGGTTCACACCCTACTTCCTCCATTTGTGTCCAGAGCTTGTTGTTGAATTTCCCTGTGCCTTAGTGTCCTCATCAGAAAAATAAGAACATAAGAATGCCATGGGTCTGCAGATCAGGCCCTCAGTGCAGCACTGGACCATGAGCAGTGCCCAGCCAATGCTGACTCCCACTCAGCACACACAGCTCCATGTGGATCACCGCAACATCTTCTATATGACAGAATCAGTGGGAATTAAATAGTAATACAGCCAAATGAAAGATTCTTGAGTTCAACACTGGCTATCCTGTGAAAATGGAACATTCCCAAAGAATTAAGTGATGTCTAATCATGTTTATGGGATTTCCCAGGTGGTTCAGTGGTAAAGAATCTGCCAGACAATGCAGGAGATGCAGAAGCTGTGGGTTCAATCCCTGGGTCAGGAAGATCCCCTGGAGGGAGAAATGGCAGCTGACTCCAGTGTTCTTGCTGGAATAATCTTAAGGACAGAGGAGCCTGGCAAGCTATAGCCTATGGGGTTGCAAACGGCTAGATATAACTGAGCACCTGAACTAAAATCATATTTATGATCTATGAGAGGATATAAAATTCTAACCCATTCACTTTTTGCTTCTAGTAATAAAATTGAGCCAAACAGAAGAAGAAAGAGAGGTGTTGATGGGAAAGAAAGGTCAGCTACCTAGGGATGTCTCTTCTATTTATTTGCATTCTTATGCAAACCCCGCACAGTATCTCTGCAAATCCTTGCATCACAGAATTATAAATTGCACACCTCCTGTGATCAATTACTCTGTTTCCTTACCACAGATAGAGCCTGATTTTTCCCTGGGGACACAAGGTCCCTCTTAAACTCTTCCAGTGAAAGTGGACAGACCTCTAAGCCACTGAACAATAGAAAGCCACTGAACACATATTTTAGTACCCAAGTTTGGCAAGCAATCAATTTCCCAAACTCATCTCTGGCTTCTGTGATTGTTGTTGTTTTGTTCAGGATTGTTAAGGTGTTTTTATGAATTTAGGTCCACCATTTCAGTCATGGTTGTTCTGTCCCTTGATCTCCAGAAACCTCTCCCTTGCCTGGATTTTTTTGGACACATTTCCCGCCCAGCCCTTGCATTTTACGCTTGGACCTTCATTAATATAATTGGCATTACTTTTTGGACAGAGGAATAGAGAAAATTGATCTCTATAAACAAAAGAAGAATAAAACAGAATCACAGAGGGTGATCTCTGTGTCTCCACAGCACCCTCCACTCTGTGTCTATAATCACCCTGTGTCTATAATCACCCTTCAAAGGACCTGTAGAAGTCCAGCTGTTACAGTCAAAAGAAACCCTAGTATCCTCCTTTAACTCAAGTTCATTCATTTTGAGTTCCTATCCTAGCAGAATGACACTTTTGTGGTAATTTACTTGCCTAAATTGAATGTGCTTTCACTTATGGCACAAAATCAATGTCTCACAAGGTCTTTGTCTCATTTATCACTTTAGCAAAATAGGAGGTTGTATTTAGCTGCTTCCAGGAGCTATCAGAAAACATACACAATCAATCAGGATGCTGTGTCTTGGAGGAGAAATGTGGGAGAGTTTCACTCAATGTGTGGCCCAGAGTTGTTGTTGTTGTTGTTATTTTTTTTTAATTTATTTATCTTTTATTGAAGGATAACTGCTTTCCAGAATTTTGCTGTTTTCTCTCAAACCTCAGCATGAATCAGCCATAGGTATGCATATATCTTATCCCTTTTGAATGCCCCTCCCATCTCCCTGCCCATCCCACCCCTCTAGGTTGATAAAGACCCTGTCTGAGTATCCTGAGCCATAAGCAAGTTCCCAATGGCTATCTATTTTACATAAGGTAATGTAAGTTTCCAAGTTACTGTTTCCATACATCTCACTCTCTCCTTGCCTCTCCCCATGTCCATAAGTCTATTTTATATGTCTCTTACTTCACTGTTGCCCTGCAAATAAATTCTTCATTACCATTCTTCTAGATTCTGTATACTTGCATTAGAATATGATATTTATCCTTCTCTTTCTCTTACTTCACTCTGTATAATAGGTTCTAGGTTCATCCACCTCATTAGAACTGACTCAAATGTGTTCCTGTTTATGGTTGAGTAATATTCCATTCTGAATATGTACCACAACTTCTTTATCCATTCATCTGTCAATGGGCATCTAGGTTGTTTCTATGTTCTAGCTATTGTAAATAGTGCTGCAATGAGCAAAGAAATAGATGAAAACAATAGAATAGTAAAGACTAGAGATCTCTTCAAGAAAATTAGATATACCAAGGGAACATTTCATGCAAAGATGGGATCAATAAAGGACAGAAATGGTATGGACCTAACAGAAGCAGAAGGTATTAAGAAGTGGTGGCAAGAATACACAGGAGAACTGTACAGAAAAGATCTTCATGACTCAAATAATCACAATTGTGTGATCACTCACCTAGAGCCAGACATCCTTGAATGTGAAGTCAAGTGGGCCTTAGGAAGCATCACTATGAGCAAAGCTACTGGAACTGATGGAATTCCAGTTGAGCTTTTTCAAATCCTGAAAGATGATGCTGTGAAAGTGCTGCACTCAATATGTCAGCAAATTTGGGAAACTCAGCAGTGGCCACAGGACTGGAAAATAAGTTTTCATTCCAATCTCAAAGAAAGGTAATCCCAAAGAATGCTCAAACTACCACACAATCACACTCATCTCACATGCTAATAAAGTAATGCTCAAAATTCTCCAAGCCAGGCTTCAGCAATATGTGACCCATGAACTTCCAGATGTTCAAGCTGGTTTTAGAAAAGGCAAAGGAACCAGAGATCAAATTGCCAACATCTGTTGGATCATTGAAAAAGCAAGAGAGTTCCAGAGAAAATATCTATTTCTGCTTTATTGACTATGCCAAAGCCTTTGACTGTGTGGATCACAACAAACTGTGGAAAATTCTGAAAGAGATGGGAATACCAGACCACCTGATCTACCTCTTGAGAAACCTATATGCAGGTCAGGAAGCAAGAGTTAGAACTAGATATGGAACAACCGACTGGTTCCAAATAGGAAAAGGAGTACATCAAGACTGTATATTGTCACCCTGCTTATTTAACTTATATGCAGAGTACATCATGAAAAATGCTGGGCTGGAATCAAGATTGCTGGGTGGGAGAAATATCAATAACCTCAGATATGCAGATGACACCACCCTTATAGCAGAAAATGAATAACTAAAAAGCCTCTTGATGAAAGTGAAAGACGATAGTGAAAAAGTTGGCTTAAAGCTCAAAATTCAGAAAACTAAAATCATGCATCTGGTCCCATCACTTCATGGCAGATAGACGGGGAAACAGTGGCTGACTTTATTTTTCTATGCTCCAAAATCACTGCAGATGGTGATGCAGCCATAAAATTAGAAGACACTTACTCCTTAGAAGGAAAGTTATGACCAACCTAGATAGCATATTAAAAAGCAGAGATATTTTGAGTTTATTTTTGTGTATGATGTTAGAAAGTGTTCTAGTTTCATTCTTTTACAAAAATAAACTCAAAATGAATTAAAGATCTAAATGCAAGACCAGAAACTATAAAACTCCTAGAGGAGAACATAGGCAAAACACTCTCTGACATAAATCACAGCAAGATCCTCGATGACCCACCTCCCAGAATATTGGAAATAAAAGCAAAAATAAATAAATTGGACCTAATTAAACTTAAAACTTTTGTACAACAAAGGAAACTATAAGTAAGGTGAAAAGGCAACCTTCAGAATGAGAGAAAATGCTAGCAAATGAAGAAACAAAGGATTAATCTCAAAAATATACAAGCAACTCCTGAAGCTCAATTCCAGAAAGATAAATGACCCAATCAAAAAATGGGCCAAAGATCTAAACAGACATTTCTCCAAAGAAGACATACAGATGGCTAACAAACACATGTAAAGATGATCAACATCACTCGTTATCAGAGAAATGCAAATCAAAACCACAATGAGGTACCATTACACGCCAGTCAGGATGGCTGGTATCCAAAAGTCTACAAGCAATAAATGCTGGAGAGGGTATGGAGAAAAGGGAACCTTCTTACACTGTTGGTGGGAATGCAAACTAGTACAGCCACTATGGAGAACAGTGTGGAGATTGCTTAAAAAACTGGAAATAGAACTGCCATATGACCCAGCAATCCCACTCCTGGGCATACACACTGAGGAAACCAGATCTGAAAGAGACACGTGCACCCCAGTGTTCATTGCAGCACTGTTTATAATAGCCAGGACATGGAAGCCACCTAGATGCCCATCAGCAGATGAATGGATAAGGAAGCTGTGGTACATATACACCATGGAATATTACTCAGCCATTAAAAAGAATACATTTGAATCAGTTCTAATGAGATGGTTGAAACTGGAACTCATTATACAGAGTGAAGTAAGCCAGAAAGAAAAACACCAATACAGTATACTAACGCATATATATGGAATTTAGAAAGATGGTAATGATAACCCTATATGCAAGACAGAAAAAGAGACACAGATATATAGAACAGACTTTTGGACTCTGTGGGAGAAGGTGAGGGTGGGATGATCTGAGAGAACAGCATTGAAACATGTATATTATCAAGTGTGAAACAGATCACCAGCCCAGGTTGGATGCATGAGACAAGTGCTCAGGGCTGGTGCACTGGGATGACCCAGAGGGATGGGATGGGGAGGGAGATAGGAGAGGGGTTCAGGATGGGGAACACATGTAAATCCATGGCTGATTCATGTCAATGTATGACAAAAACCACTACAATATTGTAATTAGCCTCCAACTAATAAAAATAAATGGAAAAATAAATAAATAAAAAACAGAGACATTACTTTGTCAACAAAAGTCCATCTAGTCAAGGCCATGATTTTTCCAGTAGATCCAGAGATTTGGATTATAAAGGAAGCTGAGTGCCAAAGAATTGATGCTTTTGAACTGTGGTGCTGGAGAAGACTCTTGAGAGTTCCTTGAGCTGAAAGGAGATCCAATTAGTCCATCCTAAAGGAGATCAGTCCTGAGCGTTCATTGGAAGGACTGATACTGAAGCTGAAACTCCAATCCTTTGGTCACCTGATGCGAAGAGGTGACTCATTTGTAATCATACTGTGGCTATTCAAGATACAGGAAATGCACAGTGACGTGGTGGTGTTGGTCTAGCTGCTAAGCCATGTCCGACCCTTGTGAACCCGTGGGCTGTAGCCCGCCGGGCTCCTCAGTCCATGGGATTCTCCAGGCAAGAACACTGGAGTTGGTTGCCATTTCCTTTTCCAGGGAATCTTCCCAGCCTGAGAATCGAACCCAGGTCTCCTGCATTGCAGGCAGACGATTTACCAGCTGAGCTATGAGGGAAGCCCTGATCCATGAGGGCTCCCTTCATGTATCTCTATGAGGGAATACACAATGACGTATTTAGGAGTAAAGGGTCTTTATGTGTACAACTTTCTTAAATGCTTCAGAAATAATAACAATAATAGATAAAGCAAATGTGGTACAATGTAAATTTTAGGGAGTTTTTATACTATTTTTGTGAACTTTAAGTCTGAGATTTTTACAAACTGCAAAGCTATACACCAAACAAACGAAGACACAAGCAGATCAAGCGTGCCGGAGAATTAAAAATGGAATCAAAGAATAAACAATTGATACATAGAGGAAAGTTTGATTAAATAAAGTTTCGTGAAACAGCAAAGCACACAAAGTCCAAAATCAATAGCTTTCTGAGGAAAATTTTTGCAGCACAAATGACAAAGAGCCAAAATTTTAATTTAAAAGAGAAATCATAATCAAACTGTAAAATAATAGCAGCATTAAAGAAAATTAAGCAAAATTCATAAGCAGGTGCATCACAAAACTAGCCAAACAAGTAGTCAAACAAGTAGCCAAAATAGGTAAAGCAAAGCTCCAGGACTTCCGCCTAATTTTCCTGAGCTGAAGACATGTTATTTTCTTCACCTTTCCCCAAATTCCTACTAAAATTGCCTTGGAGAGTTTTTTATAAAGGCACACATTTGTAAAGACAAAGGGACCGTGAAATAAGAACACAAAAGCCCACAGAAATCACAAAATTTTAGAACCGAGAATGCAGACAGGAAAATGATAACTGAGTTAGATCTGAGACATCTAAAAGTTCAGTGCCTATGGGAAGCAGAAGGTGGAGTTGAGGCAATAAAGAAGAATCAAGTTTATTTGCTTTGCTCTGGAGAGACTCAAGAGGTGAGACACCAGATGCTACTAAAAGTGGAAATGCAGGGAAGACATGAAATGCAAATCATCCTATTTACCAAGTACACCTGTCTGGAAAATAGTGTGAGATAAGAAGGCCAAAATGCTTGTCTTCCTGAAGTTCATCTAATTCTTCTAATAGGGAGCATACATTCTAATTCACACACACACACACACACACACACACACACACACACACACACACACAGTCATAAGGTTTGTGCGGAAAAAAATCAGAACACAGGTATGTTGTTGGGGGGAGGAGCATGTTTTCAAGTATGATTATCAGGAAATCCACTGCTGAAAAGGTGCCATCTGAGCAAAAACTGAAGGTGTTGAGGGGCCACATACGTGAAGATATGGTCAAAGACAGTACAGTAAACATGCCTGAATTAGAACTGTGCCTGGCTTGTGGGGACTAGTTTGGAGAGAGAGTGTTAAGAATAGACATTAGGAAAATGGGAAAAATCTGACATTTTTGTAAGGTTTTTGGAATAAGACCAAGAGACTTTGGAGTATCTGAAGCTGAAATCTGGAGAATAAAATGAAATTCATTTTAAAAGAGCAGTCTGACTCCCAGAAGCTGTTCCTCTTCCAACATAGCAACAATGGAAGATTAGAGGTTTGCATTCTTGAAAAGTTTGAACCACAGAGCATCTAGTCCCAGAGACACAACTGATAGAGCAGAACCCTGACTTGAGAGCAGGGCAGTACTGGAAGCCCCACTTACCAGGGCATATCTGCTTACCACATCCTCTGCTCCAACCCTGCTCCCCTAGAATGGTGGCCACCCAGGAACACATGGAGGATTTCTGTTTGGGAAAACTGACTCACCTGAGAAATAAAAGCCCCATGCTGACATCTGGCAATCTTGCAGTGATATGCTAGCTTTTTCCCCAATCGCCTCAACAGACCCCACAGCTCTGCTAGAGCATCAGGTCAATACAAATGTGATCAGCCAGTTACAAGATATTTGTGAAAAATTTCCAACACAAGGGAGAGACTAAAATAAATAAATCAAAATAGCTCAAAGGAAGTGGAGGCAATACCTAGTACTGTGGTTAAAAACCAAGAAAAAAGACCTTTTAAAAACCTATAACTAATATTCTCAGAGGGGAAAAAAGTGATTGCAACTATGAGAGAATAAGCTGCTATCAAAAAAGAACATCCAGGTGTAGGGTGACCACCATTCTGATTTGTCCAGGACTGCCTCCATTTTAGCACAGAATATTCCCCACCCCAGGAAACCCACAGTCCCAGGTAAAGCAGGATGGTTGTTGACCCCACTATAAAAGGAAGACGCTCTATTAAAAAAATGATAACAACAATATGAGGTGAGACTAGAAAGCTTAATAATCCCACAGAATCACTGAATCACTTTATGGGCCTGACTTCTTCTCTTCCTTCCCTAGTCTTTCTTGTTTTGACACCAGAAAACCAGCTAAGGAATGATGCAGAAGTTCATTAAATGGATGGTAAGGTCCTGACCTCAGGTAGTGAAAGTAGAAAAAGGAAGGAAGGAGCCAGGTGATGAGATAACTAAGAGGTAGAATTCAAGGAAGTAGAATCCAAGGGCTTTAGAATTTCAGAGGGAGAAAAACACCTCAGAGACCATCTGATTCAACCCTCTCTTCATACAACCTCATGCCTGATTCACAGAAATAGTAGAGTACAGTACCTTTGCTAAATAAGTTAACAAATGAATGAGAAATAAGACCCAGAGATGCAATGACCACACTATTGACTGGCGTACCTGGCATAGGAATGTAAACCTCCCAACCCGTAAGTCAGCACTCTCTCTGTTGTGACATCGATAAAATGACTAAAACATTATTTGAACATTATTTTAGTGCTGTGGCTTGATTCATCTTATTTTCATCCACAATCTCAATTATAATGTGACACATAAGAACCAATACATTTTAAAAGAGTTATGACAGCAGAAATTAGAAACCAAAGAACTAGAAAACAAAATTGAGAATGGAAAGCAGGTGTAGAACAAACAAAGATTAAAAATAAAAGAGAAAAAATTAAAAATGGAAAATATGTCTAATAGGATTACTAATGTGAATAAAAGGATTCTTAAAAGAGAAAAAGTAAAAAAAAAAAAAAAAAGAAAGAAAGAAAGGGAAATTATCAAAGAACTAAACAAGAGCATTTTCTAGAATAGAAGGACTGAAAGGGCTCACTTAGGGTCCAAAACAATGCTGGAAGAAAAGAAGGCAGCCAGGGACATTGTCAAGAGTGTTCAGAGATACAATCCCTAAATCAGAGAAGTGGGATGGGATGGGAAGAGAGAAAACAGATGGGATTCAAAGTTTTTAAATGGACTCAGGAATAAGGATGGCACATTAAACTGCTCACAACTAGGCTAGAAGCTTTAAGTCGTAGGAGATCATGCTTCTAAGGTTCTAAGAGAAAATGATGTCAATATTCTGTAGCCAGCGCCCCAGGATAAATGCACAGGGTGGTTTTTGCACTATTGTTTGTATAAGCAAATATCTATTAAATATATAAATATCTATTATTAGCAATGAAATCAAATATAACAAATAAATATAACATTAAATAAGTATAGTAGCTATACAAATAAAATATCACATTTTATAATTTTTTGACCATTTAAAACAATTTATTTGACATTTTATTGAAGAATGAAATTAATTATATGTACAGGCATGGAAAGAACTTCAATATTATTAGGTTTTTTGAAAAGTAAATTTCAAAATAACAATGTATGTATTTGATTTCTTATTAGAGAATATATAGGTAGAGAAATTAATACATAGAAATACAAATAGGGATAAAATAATTGAAAAGAGGAAAATCTCCTTGTTATCAGTGACTGCCTTTGGAGAACAGTGCTTAAAAGTTTAACCTACACTTTCTGCTTTTAACAGTTTTATAGCAGTTGGATTTTTTCCTTACAATGTGCAAATTATTTTTAAAATTCTGTGCACATTTTTCATTTCTTCGTGATAACAGCACCATCTAGTGGTTTATGTTAACTTTCAAAATATTTAACTTTAAAATAATGCAATACTTGTGCTGAATATTGTGCTGAATATCAGTCCTGAATATTCATTGGAAGGACTGATGCTGAAGTTGAAGCTCCAATACTCTGGCCACCTGCTGCGAAGAACCTGACTCATTGGAAAAGATCCTGATGCTGGGAAAGATCCAGGGCAAGAGGAGAAGGTGACAATAGAGGATGAGATGGTCGGATGGCATCACCGACTCAATGGAGGTGAGTTTGCGTAAGCTCCAGGAGTTGGTGCCTCGGCGTGCTGCGTTTCACGGGGTTGCAAAGAGTCGAATATGACTGAGTGACTGAACTGAATTGAATACTTGTGCTAAGTTGCTCAGTCGTGTCTGACTCTTTGCAACCCCATGGACTGTAGCCCACCAGGCACTTCTGTCCGTGGGGATTCTCCAGGCAAGAATACTGGAGTGGGTTACTATGTCATCCTCCTCCTGTGGATCTCCCCAACCCAGGGACCAAACCCAGGTCTCCAGCATTGTAGGCAGATTCTCTACCATCTGATATACCAGGGAAGCCTTAATGTAATACTTAATAATATTTTAATGTCAGGAAAACACTTACTTTTTACATATTTGTTTTATTTTTTAAATTATGAAAGTATGATAACACATTTACAAGAGACTTGGACAATACAGAACAAAGTTACATATAGTTCCATTATATATTGAAATTATTTTTTAGAGGATACTTTAAGATTTTTAGTTGAAGTTTTAAAAATTAATAGAATGAATAGACAAAAAAGTAGAAGGATATAATAGACCTGAAAAGCACTATGAACCAATTCAACATAATTAAGATTTACACAATTTTCACACAACAGCAGGATATAAATTCTATTCAAGTTCCCATAGACTATAAATCAAGAGACACTGGACTATATCCAGGGACATAAAACAAGGTACAAAAAGCTTTATGAAATCATATAGAGTCTGTTCTCTTTTCACTGTGAAATTATGTTAGAAATCAATACCAAAAGATATTTGAAAATAACCCACATATTTTCAACTGCAATATAATATTTACCAAGATAGATCTTTGACTTAACCATTGAATGCCTCATAAAGGTTAAAAGTCTGAAAAAACATAGAGGGTGATTGCAGAGAAGAAAGCATTTAAATGAGAAATTAACATCAAGGATACTTTAAAAATCCAGATATTTTGGAAATTAAATGTTCACTTTTTTTTCTTTCCTTTTTTTAAATTTTTTTTCATTTATTTTTATTAGTTGGAGGCTAATTACTTTACAATATTGTAGTGGGTTTTGTCTTACATTGACATGAATCAGCCATGGATTTACATGTATTCCCCATCCCGATCCCCCCTCGCACCTCCCTTTCTACCTGATTCCTCTGGGTCTTCCCAGTGCACCAGGCCTGAGCACTTGTCTCATGCATCCAGCCTGGGCTGGTGATCTGTTTCACCCTACATAATATACATGTTTCGATGCTGTTTTCTCAAAACATCCCACCCTCTCCTTCTTCCACAGAGTCCAAAAGTCTGTACTGTTCTGTGTCTCTTTTTCTGTTTTGCATATAGGGTTATCATTACCATCTTTCTAAATTCCATATATATGTGTTAGTATACTGTAATGGTCTTTATCTTTCTGGCTTACTCCACTCTAGTATATCTAAGAAGCCATAACATGGAAAATTAGTAAACATTTGTAACAGAATAAAGATGAAATGAGAATTTATGAGGACTTGTTGCATGCAGTTGCTCAGTGCAACTAAACAATGTGGAATCTTGAAAAGGTATGAAAATAAATAACAGACACTAGCATAAATTTTGAACAAAATTTGTACTTTAGTTAATAATATGGTATGACATGTTAATCTCCTTTTGCTTTATTTTTACAACATAGTATTTCTTTATATTTTCAGAATTAGATTAGAGGTCTTAAGACTCATTCATTTTTTTAATCCCTAAAACAATAAGTTTCTAGGCTTTTAGTAGTAATACTAGATGCCAGAATAAATAGAACTATATCAAAGTTTTGTTAATACAAATTAGAAATCTAGCATTCCTCTCATACTTAGTCAAACAATTGGAACCAAAATGTCACAACTGTTTTAATTAAGCAAAAATTTGTGAGTTTTCTAATATATGTATACACATATATGTTATGACTTCTGATATATATATATATATATATGACTTCTGATAAAACGTGGTCCACTGGAGAAGAGAATGGGAAGCCACCTCAGCATTTTCGCCTTAAGAATGCTATGAGCAGTTTGAAAAAGCTAAAAGATGTGACACTGAAAGATGAACCTCCAAGACTGGTAGGTTCCCAGCATGCTACTGGAGAAGAGCGGATAAAGAGTTCCAGGAAGAATGAAGAGGTTGAGCCAAAGAAGAAAAGAAGCCCAGTTTTAATGTGATGGTGGTGAATGTAAAGTCCAATGCTGTAAAGAACAATATTGCATACGAACCTGGAACGTTAGGTCCATGAATCAAGGTAAAGTGGAGGTAGTCAAACAGGAGATGGAAGAATAAACAGTGACATTTTAGGAATCGATGAATTAAGATGGACGGGAATGGGTGAATTTAATTCAGATGTCCATTATATCTACTACTGTGGGCAGATTCCTTTAGAAGAAATGGAGTAGTCCTCATAGTTAACAAAAGAGTCTGAAATGCAGTACTTGGGTGCAATCTCAGAAACGACAGAATGATTTCAGTTCGTTTTCAAGGCAAATCCAATATCACAGTAATCCAAGTCTATGCCCCAACCACTAATGCTGTAGAAGCCGAAGTTGAATGGGTCTATGAAGACCTACAAGAACTTCTAGAACTAAATCAAAAAAAAAAAAAAAGATATCCTTCTCATCATAGAGGACTGGAATAAAAAAGTAGGAAGTCAAGAGATACCTGGAGGAATAGGCAAGTTTGACTTGTCAAAATGAAGCAAGGCAAAAGCTAACAGAATTCTGGCAAAAGAATGCACTGGTCATAGCAAACACTCTTTTCCAAAAAAAAAAAAAAAAAAAAACAAGACACGACTCTACATATGTATATCACCAGATGGTCAATACCAAAATCAGATTGATTATATTCTTTGCAATTGAAAATGGAGAAGCACTATGCAGTCAGCAAAAACAAGACTGAGAGCTGACTGTGGATCTGATCACGAGCTCCTTATTGCAAAATTCAGATTTAAATTGAAGAATGTAGGGAAAACTACTATGCCATTCAGGTATGACCTAAAGCAAGTCCATTATGATTATACAGTACAAGTAACAAAGAGATTCAAGGGATTAGATTGGATAGATAGAGTGGTTGAAGAACTATGGACAGAGGTTCATAATATTTTACAGGAGGCAGTGATAAAAATCACCTCCAAGAAAAAAGAATTCAACAAGGCAAAATGGTAGTCTGAGAAGGCCTCACAAATAGCTGAGGAAAGAAGAGAAGCAAAAGGAGAAAAGGAAAGATGTACCCATTTGAATGCAGAGTTCCAATGAATAGTAAGGAGAGATAAGAAAGTCTTCTTAAATGAACAATGCAAAGAAAGAGAGGAAAACAATAGAATGGGAATAACTAGAGATCTCATCAAGAAAATTAGAGCTAACAAGGGAACATTTCATGCAAAGAAGGGCACAATAAAGGACAGAAACAATATTTAGTTTTTTTTATATTGTACTTTAGAGAGTCTAATTTTTAGTCTAGTTTTGTTTTGTTTTAGTTTTTGCTTTTTGATCTTTTGCTATTAAGTTTGTACTTTTAAGAGTTTAATTTTTAATATCAATTTTCACTTAGGGATTTGATTACTGTCTTCCCTTTAGACTCTCTTTTCTCCTCCTGGTCACATCTATCTCCTTCCTTCCTCTTCTCTTCTCCATATAATTTTGTGAATCTCTTTACTCTTGCATATGGAGAGTTGTTTCACCATTAACCTAGGGGTTTTGTCTTCTGTGCTGTGTGGACACAGAAGTCTTGATGCTACAGAAGTCTTTATGCTACTGTAAGAGGTCAGGACAGAAACCCACAGGCAGAAAGCTCAACTCCAGAACTTTGGGCCATCATAGAACTCCTGACCACAGGGAACATTAATACATGAGAGCCCACCCAAAATTCTCCATACCTCCACTGAGGCCAAAATCCACCCAAGAGTGAACAAAATTCCACACTAATCCTCCAGTAAAATAGGAACACAGCTCCGAACATTAAAAGATAAGATGCCCAAAGCCATATCAAACCCATTGAAACCCCAAAACTCACTGCTGGACACTGCACTGCCCTCCACAGAAATGAGATCAAGTTCCATGCACCAGAACACAGACAGACACAGGTTCCCCCAACCAAGAAGCCATCACAAGACACTGGTCCAACTCCACCCACAGGGAGCAGACTCCACAATTAAGTGGAGCCTTGACCCTCCAGCCTGAAGAAAGGAGACCCCAAACACAGCAAACTAACAACATGAAAAGGCAGAGAAATATCCAGCAGGTGAAGAAGTATGATAAAAAATTCACCAAACCAAACAAAATAGGGGGACATAAGGAGTCTACCTGAAAAACAATTCAGAATAATGATGATAGTAAAGATGATTAAAGCTTGAAAACAAAATGGAGTTACAGATAAATAGACTAGAGACATGGATTGAGAAGATGCAATAAATGTTTAACTAGGACCTAGAAGAAATACAGAATAGTCAATCCATAATGAACAATGCAATAACTGAGATTAAAAACATTCTGGAGCGACCAAGAGTAGAGTAATTGAGGCAGAAGACAAGGCAAGTGACCAGGAGGATAAAGGTGGAAATAAATGAAGCAGAGTGAAAAAAAAAAAAAAAAAAAAAGGAAAAAGAATAAAAAGAAATGAGGACAGACTCAGAGACTTCTAGCACAATGTCAAAGGCTGAAACATTTGAATCATAGGTGTCCCAGAAAAGAAGCAAAAAGAAAGGGCTTGAGAAAATACTTGAGGATATAATAGTTGAAAACTTTCATAAAATGGGAAAGGAAATAGCCACCCAAGTCCAAGAAACCCAGGGAGTCCCAAACAGGATAAACCCAAGGTCAAACACTCCAGTTCAGTTCAAGTCAGTCACTCATTCCTGTCCAGTTCTTTGTGACCCCATGGGCTCCATCAGGCCAAGCCTCCCTGTCCATCATAAACTCCTGGAGATTGCTCAAACTTATGTCCATTGAGTTCATGATGCCATTCAAATATGTCATCCTCTGGCATCCCCTTCTCCTCCGGCCTTCAATCTTTCCCAGCATCAGGGTCTTTTTCCAATGAGTCAGTTCTTTGCAGAAGTGGCCAAAGTATTGGTGCCTTAGCTTTAGCATCAGTCCTTCCAATGAACATTCAGGACTGATTTCCATTAAGATGGACTGGCTTGATCTCCTTGCTGTCCAAAGAACTCTCAAGAATCTTCTCCAATACCACAGTTCAAAAGCATCAATTCTTCGGTGCTCAGCTTACTTTATACTCCAACTCCCACATCCACACATTACTACTGGATAAACTGTATCTTGGGACTATACAGACCTTTGTCAGCAAAGTAACATCTCTGCTTTTTACTATGCTATCTAGATGGGTCATAGCTTTTCTTTCAAGGAGAAAGCGTCTTTTAATTTTATGGCTGCAGTCACCATCTTCAGTGATTTTGGAGCCCAAGAAAATTAAGTCTATCACTTTTTATTTTGTTTCCCCATCTATTTGCCATAAAGTATTGGGAATAGATGCCATGATCTTATTTTTTTGAATGTTGAGTTTTAAGCAAGCTTTTTCACTCTCATCTTTCACCTTCATCAAAAGGCTTTTTAGCTCTTCTTTGCTTTCTGCCATAAGAGTGGTGTCATCTGCATATCTAAGATTATTGATATTTCTCTTGGCAATCTTGATTCCAGCTTCCACTTCATCCAGCTCTGTATTTTGCATGATATACTCTGCATGTAAATTTAAATAAGCAGGGTGACAATATACATTCTTGACATATTCCTTTCCCAATTTGGAACCAGTCCTTGGTTCAACAAAACTAAAAGCTGGTTCTTTGGGAAGATAAATAAAATAGAAGAACTGTTAGCTAGACACATTAAGAAAAAAAAAAAGGAGAAGAATCAAATCAGTAAAGTTAGAAATGAAAATGGAGAAATCACAACAGACAACACAGAAATACAGAAATTCTTAAGAGACTAGTATGACCAACTAAATGTCAATAAAATGGACAACTTGGAAGAAATGGAACACTTAGAAAAGTATAACTTTCCGAAACTGAGCCAATAAGAAATAGAAAATCTGAACAGACCAAGCACAAGCATGGAAATCAAGACTATAACCAAAAATCTTGCAAAAAACAAAAATCCAGGACCTGATGGCTTCTTAGGTGAATTCTACCAAAAATGTAGAGAAGAGCTAACACCTATTCTATTCAAACTCTTCCAGAAAATGGAAGAGGGATGAAAACACCCAAACTCATTCCACAAAGCCACCATCACCCTAATATCAAAACCAGACAAAGATGCCACACACAAAAAGGAAACTACAGGCCAATATCACTGATGAACATAGATGCAAAAATCCTCAATAAAAATCCTCAACCTTCCTAACTTCAGACTATACAACAAAGCTACAGTCACCAAACAGAATACAGGAACATATTAAAAAGACCATACATCATTACCAAATTGGCTTTATTCCAGGGATGCAAGGATTCTTCAATATTCACAAGTCAATCAATGTGATACACAATTTAACAAATTGAAAGATAAAAAACATATGATTATCTCAGTAGATGCAGAGAAAGTCTTTGACAAAATTCAACACCAATTTATGATAAAAACTCTCCAGAAAGTAGGTATAGAAGAGATATACCTAAACATAACAAAAGTCATATATGACAAACCCACAGCAAACATTATCCTCAATGGCAAAAAATTGAAAACATTTCCTCTAAAATCAGGAGCAAGACACAGGTACCCATTCTCACCACTACTATTCAGTGTAGTTTTGGAAGTCCTAGCCATAGCAATCACAGAAAATGAAATTTCAGGAATCCAGATAGGAAAAAAAGTAAAACTCTCACTGTTTGAAGATGACATGATCCTCTGCATAGAAAACCCTAAAAATGCCACCAGAAAATTACTAGACCTAATCAGTGAATAAAGTCACAGTACATAAAATTAATACACAGAAATTCCATGCATTCCTATACACTAACAACAAAATTCAGAAAAAGAAATTAAGGAAACAATCCCATTCACCATTGCAACAAAAAGAATAAAATACTTTGGAATAAATTTACCTAAAGAAACAAAAGATCTATATACAGAAAACTATAAAACACTGATGAAAGAAATCAAAGATGACACAAATAGATGGAGAAGTATACCATGTTTGTGAACTCGAAGAATCAATATAGTGAAAATGAGTATATTACCCAAAGGAAGATATAGATTCAATGCAATCCCTATCAAAATACCAACAGTATTTTTCACATAACTAGAAGAAACAATTTCATAATTTATATGGAAACACAAAAGACCCTGAACATCCAAAGCAATCTGGAGAAAGAAGAAGCAAACTGGAGGAATCAACCTTCCTAACTTCAGACTATACAACAAAGCTACAGTCACCAAGACAGTACGGTACTGGCACAAAGACAGAAATATAGATCCATGGAACAAAACAGAAAGTGTAGAGATAAATCAGAGCACCTATGGACACCTTATCTTTGACAAAAGATGGAAAAATATACAATGGAGAAAAAAACAGTCTCTTCAACAAGTGGTGCTGGGAAAACAGGTCAACTACATGTAAGAGAATGAAAATAGAACTATTTCTAACACCATATAAAAAATAAACTCAAAACAGTTTAAAGATCTAAATGTAATACCAGAAACTATAAAACTCCTAGAGGAAAACATAGAACACTCGCTGACATAAATCACAGCAAGATCCTCTATGACCCAACTCCCAGAATAATGGAAATAACAACAAACAAATGGACCTAATTAAGCTTAAGAGGTTTTGCACAATGAAGGAAACTATAAGCAAGGTGAAAAAAGAACAGCCCTTAGAATGGGAGAAAATAATAGCAAATGAAACAACTGACAAAGAATTGTTCTCCAAAATATACAAGGAGTTCATGCAGTTCAACACCAGAAAAAGAAACAACCCAGTCAAAAAGTGGGCAGAAGACCTAAACAGACATTTCTCCAAAAACATGCAGATGGCTAATAAACACATGAAAAGATGTTCAACATCATTCATTATTAGAGAAATACAAATCAAAACCAAATGAGGTATCATCTCACACTAGTCAGAACTGACACCATCAGAAGGTCTACAAACAAAAAACGCTGGCAAGGATGTGGATAAAATAGAACCCTCTTATATTGCCGGTGGGAATGGAAACAGGTACAGTCACTATAGAGGACAGTGTGGAGATCTTTAAAATAAAAATATTGGGAATAGAATTGCCATCAGTAAAATAAAAATATTGGGAATAGAATTGCCATCAGTTCAGCTCAGTTCAGTCACTCAGTTGTGTCTGACTCTTTGTGACCCTATGAATTGCAGCACGCCAGGCCTTCCTGACCATCACCAACTCCTGGAGTTTACTCAAACTCATGCCCATTGAGTTGGTGATGCCATCCAGCCATCTCATCCTCTGGCATTCCCTTCTCCTCCTGCCCCCAATCCCTCCCAGCATCAGGGTCTTTTCCAATGAGTCAACTCTTCGCATGAGGTGGCCAAAGTACTGGAGTTTCAGCTTCAGCATCAGTCCTTCCAATGAACACCCAGGGCTGATCTCCTTTAGGATGGACTGGTTGGATCTCCTTGCAGTCCAAGGGACTCTCAAGGGTCTTCTTCAGCCCCACAGTTCAAAAGCATCAATTTTTCAGTGCTCAGCTTTCTTCATAGTCCAACTCTCACATCCATACATGACCACAGGAAAAACCATAGCCTTGACTAGATGGACCTTTGTTGGCAAAGTAATGTCTCTGCTTTTTAATATGCTATTTAGGTTTGTCATAACTTTCCTTCCAAGGAGTAAGTGTCTTTTAATTTCATGGCTACAGTCACCATCTGCTGTGATTTGGAGACCAAAAAAATAAAGTCAGCCACTGTTTCCACTGTTTCCCCATTTATTTGCCACGAAGTGATGGGACTGGATGCCATGATTTTAGTTTTCTGAATGTTGAGCTTTAAGCCAACTTTTTCACTCTCCTCTTTCACTTTCATCAAGAGGCTCTTCAGTTCTTCTTTGCTTTCTGCTATAAGTGTGGTTTCATCTGAATATCTGAGGTTATTATTATTTCTCCTGGACAATCTTGATTCCAGCTTGTGCTTCTTCCAGCCCAGTGTTTCTCATGATGTACTCTGCATATAAGTTAAATAAGTAGGGTGACAATATACAGCCTTGACGTACTCCCTCCTTTTCCTATTTGGAACCAGTCTGTTGTTACATGTCCAGTTCTACTGTTGCTTCCTGACCTGCATACAGGTTTCTCAAGAGGCAGGTCAGGTGGTCTGGTATTCCCGTCTCCTTCAGAATTTTCCACAGTTTATTGTGATCCACACAGTCAAAGGCTTTGGCATAGTCAATAAAGCACAAATAGATGTTTTTCTGGCACTCTGTTGCTTTTTTGATTATCCAGCAGATGTTGGCAAGTTGATCTCTGGTTCCTCTGCCGTTTCTAAAACCAGCTTGAACATCTGGAAACTCATGGTGCACATATTGCTGAAGCCTGGCTTCGAGAATTTTGAACATTACTTTACTAGCGTGTGAGATGAGTGTGATTGTGCGGTAGTTTGAGCATTCTTTGGGATTGCCTTTCTTAGGGATTGGAATGAAAACTGACCTTTTCCAGTCATTTGGCCACTGCTGAGCTTTCCAAATTTTCTGGCATATTGAGTGCAACACTTTCACAGTATCATCTCTCAGGATTTGAAATAGCTCAGCTGTAATTCCATCACATCTACTAGCTTTGTTCATAGTGATCCTTTCTAAGGCCCACCTGACTTCACATTCCAGGATGTCTGGCTCTAGGTGAGTGATCACACCATCGTGATTATCTGGGTCATGAAGATATTTTTTGTACAGCTCTTCTGTGTATTCTTGCCACCTCTTCTTAATACCTTCTGCTTCTGTTAGGTCCATACCATTTCTGTCCTTTATCGAACCCATCTTTGTGTGAAATGTTCCCTTGGTATTTCTAATTTTCCTGAGAGATCTCTAGTCTTTCCCATTCTGTTGTTTTCCTCTATTTCTTTGCATTGATCGCTGATGAAGGCTTTCTTATCACTCCTGGCTATTCTTTTGGACTCTGCATTCAAATGGGAATATCTTTCCTTTTCTCCTTTGCTTTTTGCTTCTCTACTTTTCACAGCTATTTGTAAGGCCTCCTCAGACAACCATTTTGCCTTTTTGCATTTCTTTTCCATGGGGAAGGTCTTGATCCCTGTCTCCTGTACAAAGTCACAAACCTCCATCCATAGTTCATCAGGCTCTCTGTCTATCAGATCTAGCCCCTTAAATCGATTTCTCACTTCCACTGTATAGTCATAAAGGATTTGATTTAGGTCATACCTGAATGGTCTCGTGGTTTTCCCTACTTTCTTCAGTTTACGTCTGAATTTGGCAATAAGGAGTTCATGATCTGAGCCACAGTCAGCTCCCAGTCTTGTTTTTGCTGACTGTATAGAGCTTCTCCATCTTTGGCTGCAAAGAATATAATCAATCTGATTTCAGTGTCGACAATCTGGTGATGTCCATGTGTAGAATCTTCTCTTGTGTTGTTGGAAGAGGGTGTTTGCTATGACCAGTGTGTTCTCTTGGCAAAACTCTATCAGCCTTTGCCCTGCTTCATTCCGTACTCCAAGGCCAAATTTGCCTGTTACTACAGGTGTTTCTTGACTTCCTACTTTTGCATTCCAGTCCCCTATAGTGAGGACATCCTTTTGGGTGTTAGTTCTAAAAGGTCTTGTAGGTCTTCATAGAACCGTTCAACTTCAGCTTCTTCAGCGTTACTGGTTGGGGCATAGGCCTTGATTACCGTGATAATGAATGGTTTGCCTTGGAAATATATATATATAAAATGCCAGGAAAGGAGGCCAACATTCCTGAGAAGGCAGCAAATGGCAAGTGACAAGTGGACACATTTTATTTCCCCAGGTTCCTTAGCTCTGCAGGAGGTTTTTCAAATCCTGTGTTGCTATGGCTATCTGAAACTAACCTTTTCAAACCATGAGCTGCTAATTGCCCAGCAAAACAGTGTATCTTCCTCATGGGAATGTCCTTAAGCTATGTTAATGCAGCAATGCATCTTACTTAGAAACCTGCTTTTCTTCAAAAACTCATGTCAGTTGCATTATGATACAACATATCTTGCCCAGAGACACCTCCTCCCAAGATGGCTCCCGCCCTGCCAATGCTGTCTCAGAATGTATGTTGTGGGAGAGGAGCCCAGTGCAGTTCTCTTAACCTTGAGGTGTTTCTTTTATCTGTGTCTTGCTAACAAGTTGATAATGCCTTGCTAAAAACTGCCCCCCTTTAATTGTCTCTTGCTGGAATTTTTCTCTATCCCTGTTATTTTAATAAAGCTTTGCTACACAAAAGCTCTGAGTAATCAGAAGCCTTGTCTTTGGTCCTGGATTGAAATTCTCTAATTTAGAAAGACATTACCAATGATCCTACAGTCAGGGCAGCAAAAGAGGTGCAGACGTGAGAATAGACTTTTGGACTCAGTGGAAGGTGAGGGTGGGATGATTTGAAAGAATAGCATTGAAACATGTACATTATCATATGTAAAATAGATGACTAGTGCAAATTTGTTGCATGAGGCACGGCACCCAAAATTGATGCTCTGGGACAACCCAGGGGGATAGGGTGGGGAGGGAGGTGGGAGGAAGTTCAGGATAGGAAGAATACATGTATTATACCTGTGGCTGATTCATGTTGATGTATAGCAAAAAACATTATAATATTGTAAAGTAATTATCTACCATTAAAGTAAATTAATTAATTTTTTAACTTATTATGGTTTTTTTCTATTAGATGGTCATTTTAGTGACATAGAATTCTGTCATTTTCTGTTGACCATCATGATACAATGGTATTAAAATGAATATTAGTTACATACTCACAATAGTAAAAGATGTTTTGTATCCCAGTGTTCATTGCAGCACTATTTACAGTAGCTAGGATGTAGAAACAACCTAGATGTCCATTGGCAGATAAATGGATAAGTAAGTTGTGGTACAATCACAATGGAATATTGCTCAGCTATAAAAATGAATACAATTGAATCAGTTCTAATGAGGTGGATGAACATGGAGCCTATTATACAGACTGAAGCAAGTCAGAAGGAGAAAGCCAAATGCTGTATATTAATGAACAAATATGGAATCTGAAAAGATGGTACCAATGACCCTACATGCATGGCAACAAAGAAGACATAGATGTAAAGAACAGACTTTTGGACTCAGTAGGAGAAGGTGAGGGTGAGATGACTTGAGATAATAGCAATGAAACATGTATATTGCCATAGGTAAAATAACAGGCTTTTGGACTCAGTGGGCGAAGGTGAAGGTGGGATGACTTGAGATAATAACATTGAAACATGTATATTACCATAGGTAAAATAGATGACCATAGTCATGCATGAAGCTGAGCACCCAAAGCTCATGCTCTGGGAAAACCCAGAGGGACAGGTTAGGGAGGGAGGTTGGGGGAACTCAGGTTTGGGGGGACACATGTATATCTATGGCTGATTCATGTTGATGTATTGCAAAAAACACCACAATATTGTAAAGTAATTACCCTTCAATTAAATAATTTTTTAAAGATATTTATCAGTTTTCACAATTAATAGCCAGACAAAAAATAAAAGATAATTATAATTGCAAGTCATAATGGAAACATAATTAACCTAACAGTATAAAATAATTACATTTGATTTGATGGGTTGAATAGAGTGATGAGATAAGTGAAAGTGCATACATGCACATGTTTTCACCCACCCAGTCTATGTCTTTTGGTTGGTGTATTTAATCCATTTACATTTAAGGCAATTATTGATATCTATAATTCTGTTACTATCTTCTTAATTGTTTGGGGTTCATTCTTTGTAGGTCTCTTCCTACTTTTGTGTTTCCAACCTATTGAAGTTTCTTTAACATTTACTGTAAAACTGGTTTGGCAGTGCTGAATTCTCTTAACATTTGCTTATCTGTAAAGCTTTTGACTTCTCTGCCAAATTAAGAACCAGGGTCTTGCTGGGTAGAGTATTCTTGGTTGTAGGTTCTTACCTTTCATCACCTTAAATATAGTATGCCATTCCCTCTTGACTTATAGAGATTCTGTTCAGAAATTAGCTGATAGATTTGTGAGAGTTTCCTTGTATGGTATTTGTCATTTTTCTCTTGTTACTTTTACTGTTTTATCTTTTTTTTTTTTTTCTTTTTGTCAGTTTGATTACTATGTGTCTTGGTGTTTTCCTCCTTGGGTTTATCCTGCTTAGGAATCCCTGGGCTTCCTGAACTTGGTTGACTATTTCTTTTCCCATATTAGTGAAGTTTTCAGGTTTTTCAAACATTTTCTCAGGTCCTTTCTCTCTCTTCTCCTGGGACCCCTATCATGCAAATGTTGGTGTGTTTAATGCTATCCCGGAGGACTCAGGCTGTCTTCTTCTTCTTTTTTCCCCCATTCTATTTTCTATATTCTTTTTTACTGCCGTGTTTTCCACCATTCTGTCTTCCAGGTCATTTATCCATTCTTCTGCCTCAGTTATTCTGCTGTTGATTCCTTCTAGTGTATTGTTTATCTCTATTTGTCCTTTAGTTCTCCTAGGTTTTGGTAAACATTTCTTACATTGTATCTTCTTCATTCTTTTTTTCAAGATCCTGGACCATCTGCACTATCATTATTTTGAATTATTTTTCTGGAATGTTGCCTATCTCCCCTTCATTTGTTTCTTGTTTTCTGTTTGTATGTTTGTTTGTTTTATCTTATTCTTTCATTTTGGGAGAAAATCCCCTACCATTTCATTTCAATTAACTTTCTGTGGTTGTGGTTTTTGTTCTGGAGACTGTGGAATTGTAGTTCTTCTTGCTCCTTCTGTCTGCCCTCTGAGGGATGAATCTGATGGGAGGGACTAAGGGTGAGAAAAACTGGGTCTTGTTCTGGTGGGCAAGGTCATGGTCAGTAAAACTTTCATCCAATCATCTGCAGATGAATCGGGGTGCACTCCCTCTTTGTTAGCTGTTTGGCCTGAGGCAACCCAGGACTGAGTCTGCAGTCTCTATGGTAGGTTAAGAGGGCTG
Source organism: Cervus elaphus (assembly GCF_910594005.1). NCBI lineage: Eukaryota > Metazoa > Chordata > Mammalia > Artiodactyla > Cervidae > Cervus > Cervus elaphus. The sequence continues at coordinate 991,220 of NC_057831.1, read as the reverse complement.
CAAGAGAGCTAACTTTCCAAGGGGCAGCTCCCAGGACGGCTGCTGCCAGTGCCCAATCCCTGTGGCAAGCCACTACTGACTCACGCCTCCACAGCAGACCCTTCCACACCAGCAGGTATGTCTGGCTTAGTCTCCTGGAGGGTCACTGCCCCTTTCCCCTGGGTCCTGCTGCATGCAAGATTTCATTTGTGCCCTCCAAGTGCAGAGTCTCTGTTTCCCCAAGTCCTGTGGAAGTTCTATAATCAAATTCCATTGGCCTTCAAAGTCAGATTCCCGGGGGATTCCTAGTCCCTTTGTTGGATCCCCAGACTGGGAAGACTGATGTAGTGCTCAGAATCGTCACAACAGTGGGAAATCTTAGGTATTATTGTTCTCCAGTTTGTGGTTCACCCAGGAGGTGGGTATGGGGTTTGACTTTATCATGATTGTGCCCCTCCTACCATCTCACTGTGGTTTCTCCTTTGTCTTTTGTTGTAGGATATCTTCTTTTTTGGCATTTTCCAGCATCCTCCTGTCTAATGTTGTTCAATGGCTAGTTGCGATTTCACTGCTCTTGCAGAAGGAGATGAGGGCAAGTCCTTCTACTTTGCCATTTTGATTTGATCTCCAAAACTTACTTTTAATATGACATTTTAAAATAACAAACCCTCTATTATGCCAAGTGAAGTAAGTCAGACAAAGTTAAATGCCCTGTGATTTCACTTATATGTGGAATCTGAAAAACAAAACAAACAACAAAACATAAGCAGACTCATAGATCCAGAGAATAAATGAGTGGTTACCAGAGGAGTTGAGTGGGGGCAGGCAAAACAGATGAATAGGGATTAGAGATTAAAAGCCTCCAGTTATATAATAAATACATCATGGTGATGTAATGTACACATAGGAAATATAACCAACAATATTTTAACAACTTTGTATGGCAATAGATAAATGGTAATTGGATTTTGTGGTGATACTTCATAAAGTATAAAAATATTGAATCACTGTGTTGCAACTAAAACTTTATCTAAAACTAAAAGAATACAGTATATAATTATAACTCAATTTTTTAAAAAATATGATAAAGGATTGTCAGCCTTGAGTTGATAATTGATTTGCATTGACAACTGACTTTGAGTTGATAATTGTTGAAGCTGGGTAATAGGTATTTTGGAATCTGTTTGTGTACAAGTTTTGCTATTTTTTTTTTAAGATATCATTTAGTTTTCCTTTTTTAAAATTTTTATTATTTCTTTATTTTTGGTTTTGCTGGGTCTCCGTTGCTTCATGGACCTTTTCTAGTTGTGTTGTGCCATGCCTACTCTCCAGTTGGGGAACACAGGCTTTTCATTGTGGTGGCTTCTTCTCTTGTGGAGCGTGGGCTCTAGGGCATGTGGGCTTCAGTAGTTGTGGCACATGGAATCAGTAGTTGCAGCTCCTGGGCCCCAGAGCAGGCTCAGTAGTTATGGAGCCCAGCCTTTGTTGCTCCATGACAAGTGAGATCTTCCCAGGTGAGCTATCAAACCCAGGTCTCCTGCATTGGTAGGTGACTCTTTACCACTGAGCCACCAGGGGGAGCCCCTGTGTACAAATTTTAATTTCTCAATTATTAAAAATTTTAAATAATGTAAAAAAAGAACAAACTTTTATAGCCAAGCTTTTAAATTTTTTATCTTAGAATAACCCCCCAAGATATAATAAAATTCAAAAAATTAAAATACAAGAAAATATGTGTAGTAGTCTACCACTTGTACTAAAAATAAAGCAGTGTTTTTACATATTTGATCGTATGTGCATAAAATGTCTCTGGAATCACACTCACTTCCCAGTGAAATTGGTTGTCTTTAGTGAGTATAAGTAAATGGCTAAAAACTAGGGATGAGAGGACTACCTCTGTGTATGTTCCTTTTTTAACTTTAGAGTTTAAAACCTTAATATAAAATGTAAATTAAAAATAAAGTCCATACTTAAGGAAAATTTGCTCTGTGTCACTTCCAGAGTAATGATGTTATAAACATGTCCCTAATCTTTATATATCTTATCTGCATCACATGTTAAAGTAGGATTTTCCTTGACATAAAACTCGGAGGTTCACAGAACAAATAATCTCTTTAGGGTTCAAGTCCAGAGCACAATGTAAACACCCTGAGAAAAACCAAACTATCACAAGCTCTCTACTCCAAAACACATAATAGTTTGCTTTCCATCCTACATTCTCATCACAGTTTAAGAGGTCTCAGTTTTCCAGATCCCTAATCGGAGGCCAGCAGTATCTCATCTTGAGAGAGGGGTCACTATCAAAGGCAGCAAGTATCAAACCCTAAAGAAGAAAGCTCTGGTCACTGAGACCATGGTGCATTAAGGACAATGGTCTTAGACCAACCTTACTCCCCAGAGTTAATTGAAAATAATTAACAAAAGAGCACAGCTGTCTGTCAGCAAGTCCTTGACAGAGTCCTAGCAAGGATCTCTAATTAAATAGGGAAGCTTAGCAAAGTGACTCAGTCATATATGTGTAAGCGTCCACTTCTCCCTCAAACCCACCCCATTCAGGCCACCGCATGACCCTGCGCAGAGCCCCCGAGCTACACAGTGCGTCCTCACTGCTCACCTTGAAGCGTGGCAGTGCATCTCTGCTGTGTGCTGGAAGCTGTCGTGACATCGTTAATCAACTGTCCTCCTGTGTAAGGTATGAAGTTCTAACAAATGGAGAAACCTAAGGGATGGCAATGCCTGTATGAGGATTAATACAGTTGAACAACATAACCAAAAAATACCGATTAGTAGATTTAAATCATTTTACAGTGCTGCCTTCCAGCCCATAATTTTCAGGGGTTTTGCCAACAACTATACAGAGAAAACAATATGCTTATCAAATTTGTGAAAGACATAAAGCTATGAAGGGTAATATACATTATACAACAGAAGTAGATGATGGCCCTGACATTGTATGAAAACTAATACAATGGAAATTTAGAGAAAGAAATGTAAAGACAGACCTATTTTCAGGAAAAAAAAAAAATCTTCGCTGGTGCAAGATACAGAAAGTCTGATTTATCTGCAACAGGTACAAAAGACAGTTAGGAATGTTAGCTTATAGTAAAGGCGATGTTTCTGTTTATGATCATTACCTGGGGTGCAGAGGCTGTATTCCTGTTCTACTCTGTGTAGAGCCAAAACCCTGTAGATACAAAACATCCAGACACCACACTTCCTAGATAGAAGCTTGACAAACTAAAAGTGATTTAAATGAACACAACCATTATTCTGAAGGGGATTTGAATTGATGACAGAGAGCAAAAGCAGGGAAAATAATTAGCAAACTGAATTCTCAGATGGAATCGTAGCTATTCTCAAATATTCCAGTTACTTCAGGTCAAAGAACAAGTAGACATGTTAAAGGATAAAAAATAAACTTCATTGGAAGAAATCTTAGGGAATTGAAATGTAATTTAATATAATTTGGTCTTTTCTAGCAGTCAGAACTCAAAAAATGGAATGAGCTACTTCCAGAAGTAGTATGTCACTTGATGCTGGAAAGCTCGAGCGAAAGAAGGAAATTCCTATGTGGAAGTGTTATGAAGGGCATGTCTTTCCAGTATGTCTAAACTGGCTGGATTGCCTTGGGAGAAAAGCATTCAGTATTTCACCTCCAATGATTGCTCTAGGTTTTTATGCCTTTTATCAGCTTGAGGAAGACACCTCCGCTCCTAATTTTCTGGGGACTTAGGTCATGGAAGTATTGTTGAAGAGTGAAGAGACTGAATTAGAAACGCATGGAATATGGTCTGTGAGAGGGCTTCATGTGTCTCCTGCTTTTTCAGACATCAGTGTGGTATATCTGGTGTTTTGGGAAAGATCACAGACTCTCATGCACTGGACATATGAATGTAGCAACTCGTTATAACAAATTCCTTCATTCAAAGGCCTCAGTGTGGGAACATTTAAAATTGCTGAAGTATTTCCAGAAGTGTTACTTTTACTCTTTAATTAATTTCTTCATGAATGTTTTTAAGGCAAATATATATATGTGTGTGTGTGTGTGTGTGTGTGTGTGTGTGTATAATGAGTAAGGGAAAATAAAAAAATGAGACTTCCTGGTGAAGTAAACAGCAAAGGGCTACTTTAAATGTGACAATAAAAACCAAGACAAGCTGACAACTAGCTGCAAAGTCCTATGATAAACGGTGGTTGTCAAGTTAATTGTTTGCCACGCTCATATTTGTTCAGCCTGGCTTATCAGTAAAGAAGGCTATAGAAATTGACCTGTGTTCAGACATGTCACTCCTATAAACCACCTGCTGAACCTCTAGTTCCTGTCAGCTGAGGGCCGTCTCTTCCTGCTCAGAGCTATATATGCAGTGGTATTTGCAGAAGGGTGTGAGAGAAAAAGTAAATAACTGAATTGCATACACACTATATCCTGCCTGTTTCCTTTTTGTTACTTCAGAGAGTTTTTCTTTTCTTCCCCCCTTGATATAGGGGAGATACAAATCCTTGGACAAATCCTAATCAAACTTCAGCTAGCAGATTACTAAACTTTGCTTAATGAAGTGCTACCCAGACACGCCTGCGTTTTCATGTCCTGGCTGAGTTCAGGGAAATGTTTATTAATGGACATGGCTTGTCCTGTCCTGACCCCAAGACACTGAGGCCTCTGTCTGAACCAGGCTCATGAGTTTCTTCCTAGCCTCTCTCGGGAACTGGAATACTTCTGGTAAGTTTTTATAAAATCCTCGTATCTTTTCATGACAAAATGAAACTCTTTTTTATTAGTCCATATTGACAAGTAGTATATTTCATCCCCATAATTATGAGATTCCATTGGCCTTTAGATTCATTCATGTTCTTTCCTGGAGATTTCTTTTTTAAGTAAAAAAAATGTGGCTTAAAAGGTGGGGGAGAAATCTCCACTTTGTAGAACACCCTTTCTGATTTTTTTTTTTTTCTTATTTGGTTTCTTTGTGCTAGGCTTTTTCCCTCAAATTAGAAGATACATATTTTCATTTAATTCCAAGGTGGAATTAAGTAAATTAAATGGAATCACAAGACTTTGTTCAGTTCCCATACTTTCCTTGTGTTGAAATATGGTGCTATATTTTGTTGAAAATAAGAAATGATTTTAAGAAAAATATGTCTGAGGAACATAGTTAAATAATGATTGGTTTTTAATTTAAAATAAAGCAGATAAATAATCTTTCCTCCTGAATATCTCAAAAGGCTTTTTGTGATATAACTCCTGTTATAGAAATCCGTGACCAACATAATTTTGCTTAAGATACTCAAACAGCAATCGGAGATAAAATGTTATGGTATATGCCTCAAAATTCATGTTGGATCAAACTTATGTTATTGTCTGTTGTGTTGTGTGACAAGATACAGAAAATCCATCCAGGCCATTACATTACATTATCAACAATTAAAAACAAATTTTCTCTGGGATGCAGTATATAAAATCATACAAACACATACAAAATGCTGCTTTTCATATCTACAATCCCACTCTAGAGTCATTTTATCTAGGATTTAGCAGCAAAGTCTCTTTATTATGAAAATTTTCAAACATAAAGGAAAAATGAAATACTTATACCTTGAACATCCAAATAGCTACCATGCAAATACTACATTTAATATTTCCCTAGGAGTTCCTGGTGGTCCAATGGTTAAGACCCTGAGCTTTCATTTCAGGGGCATGGGTTCAATCCCTGGTCAGGGAATAAAGACCCCACGTGCCATGTGATGTGGTAAAAAAGAAAAAAATATATATATAATAAAATGATAAAAATAAAAACATTTTCCTATATTGGCTTCTTCACATACTACCCAATATCCACTATCTTTCCAACAACTTATCTTCTTTACTTTTTGATGGGTTGTAAATTTCAACTTAACTTTTTACTTGAGGTAAAATTCATGTACTGTATAATGCACAAATCTTTAGTATACCACTTGATGAGTTTTGATAAATACATCCACGTAATCCAAGTCCCTGTCAGTATATAGAACATCACCATCACTCCAGATCTACAAAAATTCTTCATCTCCCGGCGCAGTCAGTCCCTTACTCCATCCTAGAGTCACATACACTTCTCTCCCTTTATTTAGTATACACACATTATTCTATTTATGTTAATTTATGTTTCTGAGTGTATCAGTAACTCATTCATTGCTTTAATGTGAATAGTATCCCAATTGCATTTCAATGTATGAATGTCCATGGCTTGTTTTTCTATTCTTTTTGTTGAACTATATTCAGTTTGGGGCTATTATAAACAAGCTTGGACATTCAGAGATATATCTTTATGGACATTCTTAGATTTATCATTCACTGGACATATGTTTTCAGCCTCATGTGTTAACAACTAGGAATAAAATTGCTGAGTCATAATGTACTAAGAACTTTAGCTTTGTAAGACACTATCAGAACTTTTCCAAAATGACTCAGTTCAGTTCAGTTCAGTTCAGTTCAGTTCAGTTGCTCAGTGGTGTCCGACTCTTTGCGACCCCATGAACCACAGCACGCCAGGCCTCCCTGTCCATCACCAACTCCTGGAGTTTACTCAGACTCATATCCATCGAGTCGGTGATGACATCCAGCTATCTCATCCTCTGTCGTCCCCTTCTTCTCCTGCCCCTAATCCCTCCCAGCATCAGGGTCTTTTCCAATGAGTCAACTCTTGGCATGAGGTGGCCAAAGTATTGGAGTTTCAGCTTCAGCATCAGTCCTTCCAGTGAACACCCAGGACTGATCTCCTCTAGGATGGATTGGTTGGATCTCCTTGCAGTCCAAGGGACTCTCAAGAGTCTTCTCCAACACCACAGTTCAAAAGCATTAATTTTTCGATGCTCAGCTTTCTTCACAGTCCAATTCTCACATCCATACATGACCACGGGAAAAACCATAGCCTTGACCAGGCGGACCTTTGTTGGCAAAGTAATGTCTCTGCTTTTTAATATGCTAACTAGGTTGGTCATCACTTTCCTTCCAAGGAGTAAGCGTGTTTTAATTTCATGGCTGCAGTCACCATCTGCAGTGATTTTGGAGCCCTCCAAAATAAAGTCTGACACTGTTTCCACTGTCTCCATCTATTTCCCATGAGGTGTCGGGACCAGATGCCATGATCTTAGTTTTCTGAATGTTAAGCTTTAAGCCAACTTTTTCACTCTCCTCTTTCACTTTCATCAAGAGGCTTTACATCCTCTCATCTCCCTCACTTCAGTTATGTGACATCCTTGCTAATTTTGAGGTGGTCAGTCCTTTTAATTTTTGTTATTCTCGTGTTTTGATAATGCTCTCATTGTGGTTTTATTTGCATTTACTTGAAAACTAATGCTGTAAATATTTTCCCAGGGGATTATTGGTCATTTGTAGATATTCCTTTATTGAATGTCTATTTCAATATTTGACTTATTTAAATATATATATATGGTGGCTTGTCTTTTATGATTGAGTTGGAGGAATTCTTGTAAATATATATTCCAGCTGCAAGTTCTGGGTCAGTTATTATTATGCAGTTATGTTCTCCCAGTCTGTGGCTTGCTTATTCATTTTCTTAAATGTGTAGCTTGATGAGCACTAGTTTTAACTTTGGTTGAAGCCTAATTACCTATATTTTGTATGGTTATTACTACCATGTGATATATAATAGTTTTTTTTTCATTCCCAAGTTTCCAAGACACTGTTCTATCTTTTTTCCCCTTAGAAGCCTTACCATTTTATTTTTTAGACTTATTTTTGTTGATGTAGCATCAGTTTATAACATTATACATTTCATGTGTACAGCATTATATGTCTACTTCTGCATACCTCACAGTGTGTTTAATACCACAAATTTAATTCCATCTGTCACCATAAAGTGAAGCCTTTGGAAGCCTTTGGCCCTTTAGATCCCCCCCTCAATCTACCCCTCTGGTAACCACTACTGTGTTCTCTATATCTATGTGTTTGCTTTTCCTTGCGTTCATTTATTTTGGTTTGTTTGTTTAATTCCACATATACATGAAGTCTTCTTAAATCAGAAAAAGGTCCATCCATGTTATAACAAATATTAAGATTTCATCTTTTTATGGCTGAGTAATATTCCATTGCCGGGAGAAATATCAATAACCTCACATATGCAGATGACACCACCCTCCTGGCAGAAAGTGAAGAGGAACTAAAAAGCCTCTTGATGAAAGTGAAAGAGGAGAGTGAAAAAGTCTCTTGCATTGGCATGCAGATTCTTTACCACTAATGCCTCCTGGGAAGTCTCAATTCATGATTATGAGATATTCATGAATATCTTTCCATTTACTTGTATCTTCAATGTCTTTCAGCAATGTCTTATAGTTCTCAGCTTATAGATCTTTCATTTCCTTGAATAGATTTATTCCTTGGCATTTTATTCTTTTTGTTACAATTGTAATTTTTTTCTTATTTCTCTTTATGTTAGCTCATTGTTAGTGCAAAGAAATGGAAGATATTTGTGTATGTTAATTTTGCATCCTGAAACAGTATTGTATTTGTTTATTATTTCTAATAGGTTTTGGTGAGGCTTTTAGGGTTTTCTATATATTTAACTATTTCATCTGCAAATGGTGACACTTTCATTTCTTCCTTTCCAATTTGGACTCCTTTTATTTCTTTTCCTTGCTTATTTCTCTGGCTAGGACTTCCAATACTATGTTAAATAAGAATAGTGAAAACTGATATCCTTGTCTTGTTCATGACTTTAGATGGAATATTTTCAGCTTTTTACTATTGAATGTGATGTTAGTTGTGGGTTTGTCATAAATGATATCTATTATGTCAGGGTATGTGGTTACTTCCATACTCACTTTATTGAGAAATTTTATTCTAAATGGGTGCTGAATCTTGTCAAATGTTTTTTCTTCACGTGTTGAGATTATCAAATGATTTTCATCCTTCAGTTTATTAATGTAATGCATCACAATGATTGATTTGTGGTTGTTAAATGATTCCTGCATCCCTGGAATAAATTCTGCTTGATCATGTTGCAGCAATCTTTTAATATAACATTGTATTTGGTTCACTAATACTTTATCAAAGATATTAGCTTTTAATTTTCTTTTGTGTGTTTGTGCTTTCTTTGTTCGGTTTTGATGTCAGGGTGATGTTAGCCTCATAGATAAGTTAAGAAGTGCTCCTTTCTATTCAATTTTTTGCATTGGCTTGAGAAGAATATATTTTAAATCTTCTCTGAATGTCAGGAAACAACAGTTAGAACTGGACGTGGAACAACAGTCTGGTTCCAAATAGGAAAAGAAGTACTTCAAGGTTGTATATTGTCACCCTGCTTATTTAACTTATGCGCAGAGTACATCATGAGAAACACTAGGCTGGAAGAAGCACAAGCTGGAATCAAGATTGCTGGGAGAAATATCAATAACCTCAGATATGCAGATGACACCACCCTTATGGCAGAAAGGGGAGAGGAACTAAAAAGCCTCTTGATGAAAGTGAAAGAGGAGAGTGAAAAAGTTGGCTTAAAGCTCAACATTCAGAAAACTAAGATCATGGCATCTGGTCCCATCACCTCATGGGAAATAGATGGGGAGACAGTAGAAACAGTGTCAGACTTTATTTTGGGGGGGGGCTCCAAAATCACTGCAGATGGTGACTGTAGCCAAGAAAATAAAAGACGCTTACTCCTTGGGAGGAAAATTATGACCAACCTAGATAGCATATTAAAAAGCAGAGACATTACTTTGCCAACAAATGTCCATCTGGTCAAGGCTACGGTTTTTCCAGTGGCCATGTATGGATGTGAGAGTTGGACTGTGAAGAAAGCTGAGCACCGAAAAATTGATGCTTTTGAAGTGTGGTGTTGGAAAAGACTCTTGAGAGTCCCTTGGACTGCAAGGAGATCCAACCAGTCCATCCTAAAGGAGATCAGTCCTGGGTGTTCACTGGAAGAACTGATGCTGAAGCTGAAACTTCAGTACTTTGGCCACCTCATGCCAAGAGTTGACTCATTGGAAAAGACCCTGATGGTGGGAAAGATTGAGGTCAGGAAGAGAAGGGGATGACAGAGGATGAGATGACTGGATGACATCACTGACTCAATGGGCATGAGTTTGAGTAAACTCCGGGAGTTGGTGATGGACAGGGAGGCCTGGCATGCTGTGGTTCATGGGGTCACAAAGAGTTGTACATGACTGAGCAACTGAACTGAAATGAAATGAAATGAATGTTTGGTAAAATTCGTCTTTGAAGACTTCTGTCCTGGGCTTTTGTTTGTTGAGATCTTTTGGTTTTCTTACTGTTTCAATCTCAATAGTGATCAATCTATTTAGGTTTTCTATTTCTTCATGATTCTTTCTTAGAATGTTGTAATATTCTAAGAATTTGTTCATTTCTTCTAATTTCTTCATTCTGTTGTATTTCTGTGGTATCCATTGTTATTTATCCTCTTTAATTTATTAGAAATTTCTCTTTTTTCTTTATTAGTCTAGCTAGAGGTTTGTCAATTTTGTATGTCTTTTCAAAGAACTAGTTCTTAGCTTCATTGATTTTTTTTATATTGCCTTCTTAGTCTGTCTTTTATTTATTTCCAGTCTGATTTTTATTATTCCCTTTGGGCTTTATTTATTCTTATTGTTCTAGTTCCTTTAGGTATTTATTTGAAATTTTTTCTTGTTTCTTGAAGTAGGCTTGTATTGCTTTAAGCTTCCCTCTCAGTTTTTCTTTTGCTGTATCCTATAGACTTTGGTATGCTGTATTTTCATTTGTCTTTAGGTAACTTTTCATGTCTCCTGTAATTTCTTCATTGACCCAATAGTTGTTCAGTAGCATGAGTTTAGCTTTCACATATTTGTATTTTTTCCAGTTTTATTCCTGTAGTTGATTTCTAGTCTCATACATTGTGACCAGAAATACGCTTGATATGATTTCAATCTTCTTAAATGTATCAAGATTTGTTTTCTGTCTCAATATGTGGTCTATCCTTAAGAAAGTTCCTTACGCATTTGAGAAGAATGTATGTCCTGCTTCTTTTGAATGGGATGTTATTTACATTTTTATTAAATCCTCTGGTCTAGTAATTTATTTAAGGCTTCTGTTTCCTTGAATTTTTGTATGATCTGATCTATTCATTAACATAAGTGGAATGAAATAAGTGAAGGAAAGACAAGTGGGAGAAAAAGTCACAGACCCAAGGGGAATCAGATTGTGTAAAGTCTTCTAAGAGGCCATTATAAGAATATTAATTTTCAGTGTGAGTGGAGTAGGAAGTTATTATACAATTTTGAGAAGATTAAGTGTAGTATGATGAATTTTTAATACTGTTTTCAGAATAGACTTAAGAAAAGTAAGGGAAGAATGTGAGAGATCAATTAGAAGACTATTTCTTTAAACCAAATAAGAGCTAAGAGTACCTCAAATCAGAGTGGTTGCAACAAAAGTGACAGAATTCAGGAATACTTTCAAGATAAATCCAACAGGATTTCTTGATGGAAGACAATAAGGATAACATCAATAATTTTGTTGAGAGTGACCAGAGGATGAATTGTCAAGAGAGGAAGGGAATAATATAAATGGAAATGTTAGGAGTAAGATGAAACTGAAATTCAGTTTTGAACATGTTATGGTTGAGAAGTGGTATACAAAACATCAAAATTGAATGAGATTATTGTCTAACAAAGTTTTAAGTTCCTCACAACTTAGAAGTACTGTTATTACATATTTGTAAAAAGTTGGCTTAAAGCTTAACATTCAGAAAACTAAGATTATGGCATCTGCTCCCATCATCTCATGGGAAATAGGTGGGGAGACAGTGGAAACAGTGTCAGACTTTATTTTGGAGGGCTCCAAAATCACTGCAGATGGTGACTGCAGCCATGAAATTAAAACACGCTTATTCCTTGGAAGGAAAGTTGTGACCAACCTGGGTAGCATATTAAAAAGCAGAGACATTACTTTGCCAACAAAGGTCCATCTGGTCAAGGCTATGGTTTTTCCAGTGGTCATGTATGGATGTGAGAGTTGGACTGTGAAGAAAGCTGAGCGCCGAAAAATTGATGCTTTTGAACTGTGGTGTTGGAGAAGACTCTTGAGAGTCCCTTGGACTGCAAGGAGATCCAACCAGTCCATCCTAGAGGAGATCAGTCCTGGGTGTTCATTGTAGGGACTGATGCTGAAGCTGAAACTCCAATACTTTGACCACCTCTTGCGAACAGTTGACTCATTCGAAAAGACATTAATGCTGGGAGGGATTGGGGGCGGGAGGAGAAGGGGACGACAGAGGATGAGATGGCTGGATGGCATCACCAACTCGATGGGCTTGGGTTTGGGTAGACTCCGGGAGTTGGTGATGGACAGGGAGGCCTGGCGTGCTGCGATTCATGAGGTCACAAAGAGTCGGACACGACTGGGCAACTGAACTGAACTGAACTGAATATGTAATATGTAATTGCATTTCTTTAAATGCAATTGTTCAGTTGTGATAAGTTTTTATCATTATCTTAGGCCAAAGGATTAAAATGTCTTGGTTATTTTCCTGTGCATTTAAAGATATACCATATTTTCATGTACAACTCTTCATAAAAAATTGCAGAATTTGCTGGTAACTGAGCTTCAAGTCATAGTATAACTTTATCAGAAAAATATTATTGTGACTGTTACTAATACAGAGAAGTAAACTAAAAATATCAGTTTAAGAGGTCCTTGTGACAAATTAAATGGTTTTTTTAACTTTCATTCTTCACATGATCATCTTATCTTTATTGTTAAGCCATCATCATTATCACAAACAAATTATTTATAAACTACATTTGAACCGTTCAAAGTATCATGTAGTTTTACAAAGGTAATTACAGAGATAGGAAGAATTTCTGTCCTTTGGAATATAGCACTCTAGAGATCATAGCTTTGATTCATACCAAACAAAACCAAACCAAACAAAACATGGTCAATTACTTGTGCTGATAATAGAATCTCCAGTTGCAGGGAGTGACGTGTGTAAGGTTCTGCTGTCACGTGTGGCCCATCACAGTTCTGTCTGAGACGTGACAGGCAACCTCTACCCTGGATATTAGATTCAATTTAATGAAGTATCAGGTGCTTTGTCTAGGCTTCCACTTCCAGGGTTATAAGAAGTGCTAACAGGAAGGAGGAGAAAATGTGAGAGAGCCACACTGCCCAGCCCAGGTTTCCCCATTCCCAACACTTTCACAGTACACACTCTGGAAGGCTGAGGAGTCATGAAATGGGAAACCATATTTGACTTTAAACAGAAATTTTGCAACGTAAAACTTAGGTTTGGGAAGTGGTTGTAAATATGTCTGCCTTAAAATATGAACAAACATGGCAAAAACAGGATAGCCCCTGGAAAGTTTTAGGGAATCCAAAGACTGAGAATAAATCAAATAACAACCTGAATGCAAGGCACTGGAAGTATAGGTATAATGTTCTAAATAAAATCTTTTCCTACTTTAACAAATATACAATACAACCAAAATAATTGGACAAATGTCAAATTCTACCAAAAGATTGAAACTATTCAACAACACTGGATCAGAGCCCACAGTACTGCCCTAAAACAAGATATAAAATATTTGCTTAAATGTAGTACACAATTCACCTAAACTCTATCAGGTTGAAAGGCACTGAAGTTACTCAGTTGTGGGTAGATTTATTTCTGCACTGCTTAGAAGAGTGAAGTACTTTGAAAAATAAGCAAAGAAGAAAATCTAAAGATATCTACATTGATGCTCGTAGGTAAAAATAGAGTTCAAGTGGCCTTGAGCTTAAAAGACTTTTGATATCTATTATTTTTCAATCACAAAGGGATTCTGATCAGTTTTGTTTAGGTGATGAATATTTAGCTAGAGACAAAAGGGCTAAAGAAAAAAAAAGTTAATATTCTTAGTTTGAACTTGAGTTGAATACAGTATATGTACTCTTAGATGAGAAAAAGAAACCATAGGAAATCCACACCTTACAGAAATACAAATTTGGTAATGTTGCTTTTAGCAGTATAAAGTCTAAATAATTCACTGAGACTATCAAAGTAAAAACACATCCCCTTCCATGATTTTTCTTTCTCTTTGTTTTTATTTTCCAACATTCTCAAATTTAATTTGACAGTCGCAAAAATTAAATGTTATTTTCAAATCACCCAAATTTCAAATCACCCAAATTTCAAAAACCAAATCTGGGTTTCAAAAACCCAGAGAGTGATATTAAGTAAATTTAAAACCAATAAATATATGAGGAGGCATGAGAATAATCTCTTTTAAAATATGTAGGGAAAACCTGAGAATTTAAAAAGATAGACCAAATAGAGACATGGATTAAAATTGAAGGCATTATTTTTAAAAAGGACAAAATTGCAAAGGCAAATTAATTTCAGCAAGGGGAACATATTTTAGTGACTAATTCATTAAGCACCCACCAAACACAAGGAATTATTCAAGGTGCTTTATCTCATACAATCCTTCATAATGCTCCAAAAAAAAAAAAAAAAATGGACATCTAAATCTGTAGATTAAGCAAATCCAATTGTCACAGTTTGCTCTCATGGAGTAAAGAACTTTACTCCAATCAGTATTTTCACCAAAAATTTAAATACAGGCATAAAATACCCACTCATTGAACTTGTAGGTGACATAAAGCTGAAAGAATTTGCAACTATGTGCGATGGTAAAAGAAGCATCCAAAAAAGTCTTAGACAGGTAGGACAGATGGATTGAATCTAATAATATGAAATATAGTGGGAAGATCCTCTGAAGAAGGGAAAGGCTATCCACTCCAGTATTCTGGCCTGGAGAATTCCATGGACTATATAGTCCATGGGGTTGCAAAGAGTCAGACACGACTGAGTGACTTTCACCTCACTTTCATAGTGGGTAAAATATTGAGGACCTGCTACCCTAATGGTCCGGGAGCGAGTGACGAAAATGAAGACAGAACACGAAATCGGGTGCAATTGACTAGGGAACCTGCAGCCTCTATTTGACTGAGGTGCAGAGTCCACGCTGAAACCAGCTTTTATTCCTAATAGCAGACTACAAAACTTTCTCAGATCTCATCTTTCTCAAGACACATGCTGTATTAATCACTTAACCCTAAATGTCTTGGACTACACTGATACAGCAAATTGGTCACAGCAAACACCCTCTTCCAACAACACAAGAGAAGACTCTATACATGGACATCACTAGATGGTCAACACTGAAATCAGATTGATTATATCCTTTGCAGCCTAAGATGGAGAAGCTCTATACAATCAGCAAAAACAAGACCAGGAGCTGACTGTGGCTCAGATCATGAGCTCCTTATTGTCAAATTCAGACTGAAATTGAAGAAAGTGGGGAAAACCACTAGACCATTCAAGTATGACCTAAATCAAATCCCTGATAGTTATACAATGGAAGTGAGAAATCAATTTAAGGGACTAGATCTGATGGACAGAGTGCCTGATACCTATGTATGGAGGTTTGTGACATTGTTCAGGAGACAGGGATCAAGACCATCCCAAGAAAAAGAAATGCAAAAAAGCAAAATGGCTGTCTGAGGAGGCCTTACAAATAGCTATGAAAAGAAGAGATGTGAAAAGCAAAGGAGAAAAGGAAAGATATGCCCGTCTGAATGCAGAGTTCCAAAGAATAGGAAGGAGAGATGAGAAAGCCTTCCTCAGTGATCAAGGCAAAGAAATAGAGGAAAGCAATAGAATGGGAATGACTAGAGATCTCTTCAGGAAAATAAGAGATACCAAGGGAATATTTCATGCAAAGATGGGCTCAATAAAGGACCGAAAAGGTAGGGACCTAACAGAAGCAGAAGATATTAAGAAGAGGTGGCAAGAATACACAGGAGAACTGTACAAAAAAGATCTTGATGACGCAGATAATGTCGATGGTGTGATCACTCACCTAGACCCAGACATCCTGGAATGTGAAGTCAAGTGGGCCTTAGGAAGCATCACTACAAAGCTAGTGGAGGTGATGGAATTCCAGTTGAGCTATTTCAAATCCTAAAAGATGATGCTGTGAAAGTGCTGCACTCAGTATGCCAGCAAATTTGGAAAACTCAGCAGTGGCCACAGGACTGGAAAAGGTCAGTTTTCATTCCAATCCCTAAGAAAGGCAATGTTGAAGAATGCTCAAACTACTATGCAATTGCAGGCATCTCACCTGCTGGTAAAGTAATGCTCAAAATTCTCCAAGCCAGGCTTCAGCAATACATGAACCGTGAACTTCCAGATGTTCAAGTTGGTTTTCAAAAAGACAGAAGAACCAGAGATCAAATTGCCAACATCCGCTGGATCATCGAAAAAGCAAGAGAGTTCCAAAAAACATCTATTTTTGCTTTATTGACTATGCCAAAGCCTTTGACTGTGTGGAGCACAATAAACTGTGGAAAATTCTGAAAGAGACGGGAATACCAGACCACCTGACCTGCCTCTTGAGAAACCTATATGCAGGTGAGGAAGTAGCAGTTAAAAGTGGACATGGAACAAGAGACTGGTTCCAAATAGAAAAAGGAGTACATCAAGGCTGTGTATTGTCACCCTGCTTATTTAACTTATATGCAGAGTACATCATGAGAAACGCTCGGCTGGAAGAAGCACAAGCTGGAATCAAGACAGTCAGGAGAAATATCAATAACCTCAGATATTCAGATGACACCACCCTTATGGCAGAAAGTGAAGAAGAACTAAAGAACCTCTTGATGAAAGTGAAAGAGGAGAGTGAAAAAGTTAACTTAAATCACAACATTCAGAAAACTAAGATCATGGCATCCAGCCCCATCACTTCATACCAAACAGATGGGGAAACAGTGGAAACGGTGGCTGACTTTATTTGGTGGGGGGGGGGGGGGGGGGCCAAAATCACTGCAGATGGTGATTGCAGCCATGAAATTAAAAGACACTTACTCCTTGGAAGGAAAGTTATGACCAATCTAGACAGCATATTAAAAAGCAGAGACATTAGTTTGCCAACAAAGGTCAGTCTAGTCAAGGCTATGGTTTTTCCACTGGTCATGTATGGATATGAGAGTTGGACTATAAAGAAAGCTGAGTGTCAAAGAATCGATGCTCTTGAACTGTGGTGTTGGAAAAGACTCTTGAGAGTCCCTTGGACTGCAGGGATATCCAACCAGTCCATCCTAAAGGAGACCAGTCCTGGGTATTCATTGGAAGGACTGATGTTGAAGTTGCAGCTCCAATACTTCGGCCACCTGATGCAAAAAGCTGACTCATCTGCAAAGACCCTGATGCTGGAAAAGATTGAGGGCAGGAGGAGAAGGGGATGACAGAAGCTAAGATGGTTGGATGGCATCACTGACTCAATGGACATGAGTTTGGGTAAACTCCAGGAGTTGGTGATGGACAGGGAGGCCTGGCATGCAGTGGTTCATGGGTCGCAAAGAGTCGTACACGGCTGAGTGACTGAACTGAACTGAACTGAACACTTACATAGTCCAGATATCCTTGTGTTTACCTGAGGCCATTCCCTTCTAGGTTATTCTCGGGAACAATTAGCAAGTGCGTAGGCAGCATTCATGCCTTACACCAACCTAACGTTCCAAGGTCCATGTTTTTATGATCCCAGTCATACTTCCTTCTGGGTCTGGCCTTTGGGTTTATAACAAGGCTATTAATCTAATAAACACATGAAAAATAATCATCAACACAGTTTCTTAATATATTTTGTTTTTCCAGGTGCTATTTCTGTGAAATTTCTCAAATGTTTCTGCAAAAGTACATTTTTAGGAATTCTCACTACAAGGACCAAGCAGCCAACTACAAAAGTATCAAATACAAGAACAATTTGGTGACATTCTAATAAAAAAGATAGGGGGCATAGTTTGACAGTAAGTATAATATTTTTAAAACTTAGGCCTGACTATAACCAGATCATTGGCCCCTGAGAAGAGCTGAAATATAGTGGGTGCTGCTGTGGCCCTGGCTCCCTTGATTGCCCCACCAAGATCTCTGTCTTCAGCTTGGCACTCCACTCTACTTCAGAAGAATTTGGAAGCAAAGGAGAAAAACCACAGGGGAAAAAGGATACAGAACTATGTCATAGGAGGAATGTTTATTTAGACAGAAGGGAAGTACAAGCTACACCTATACATTCATTGTCTTCAAATATTTGATGAGCACTCGCATGGAGAGGAATTTGTCAGTTCTGCATTTAGGAACTGAGTGGTAATGGTCAAAGGAGCAACAAATTAATTTCATCTGAAAAAAAGAACTTTTCTAATGAGCAGAGCTATTCAGAGGTTAGTTTGCTTCCAAATGTAGTGAGACTCTGTCACTATAGGAACTCAAATTTAGTCTGAATTTCTATTCCATCAAAACAGTTTAGTGAAAATCAGTCATTGCATGTTATATACACAAAGTTATTGTTTCTTTTTCAAACTTGAAATATGATTTAGGAGAAAGTTCTCAAGGAGGAGATGACTTTTTAGTCAAAGTTAGGAGAGAAGATGGCTTGAAATATGGACTTGTCTAAGAAACAGAAAAATCAATATTACAGGGAATTCAAAATAAACATCGAGAAAATTAATCAAAGAGATTTAGCAGGTGAAAATATTAAGTTGAAGTAGCAGTGACAGGAGCTGGGGACACATGACTTGCCATTCAGCAAGCACAACCAGTGTAACCAAGAAGACCATTTTTCAGGATGAATGATTTTGTCCATTTGAACTTCTCTAGCAAAAACACCACAGACCAGGGTGCTTAAACAACAAGTATTTATCGCTCACAGTTCTCGAGGCTTGTGAGTAAGACACCGACAGGTTCTGTGTCCAGTGAGGGGCTGCTTCCTGGCTCCCAGAGGTTTATCTTCTCGCAGTGTCCACATGCTGTGGACGGGGTGAGGGGACTTTCTGGGCCATTGTAATGGCACTAATCTTATTCCTGAGAGCTGCACCTGAATAACCTAATCATTTCCCAAAGGGTCCAAACACTGGGGTTTCTGCATGTGAATTCTGGCAAATACATTCAGTCCTTAACAGTGAGCCCATGGGATGAATAGAGAATTTAGAAACATAAATATGAGGCTACTGAGCTGCTGTTGTCTCAGAGATGAAAGGGGTTACAGTCCAAGGCCTTGTTTGGTGGATGATATTTACAACATGACAGAAACATATGCCTCTATCTATATCCCACAGACAGAATCCAAAGAGGTGCTCCTGGTTTCAGACCATGTAAGGGTAGAAATCACTCCATACAGAAGTTGAGTCTTGTTCATAATGCTTAAAAGAATCAGAAATACTTGCTCTTGGGGAAAAAACAAAAAAGGGCAGAAAAATCCAGCAGATAAGGGAAATGGCAGGGATGTAGGTTTAGTGGCTAGAGCCTGTTCTTTAACACAAGATCATGTGAACATCTCCTTTTCTTGTTTCCTCTGAGAATAGCAGGAAGAACTGCAGTATCCTATGGAATTTTTTTCAGTGTAGCTTTCTGATAAGTTGGCTTTAAGAATTCAAAATACTAAAAAAAATTTCCTGGTGCTCAGAAGGGTTTACATACTGTGAATGAGCCCTTTGTATCAACTTGGCAGGTCTTCCTCCAGATGAAGGCAATCATTTTACCCAGACCCTTTGACCGTTGGAGTATATACACAGCATTCATATTAAGAAGCAGATTAAAAAAAAAAAAAAAGATAATAGCCCACATGGTCCCCAAGCAATCACAACAGCAGTCAAGGGTTTATTCCCATATCTACAACATAAACGGTTAGGAAACAAAAAGAGTAGCAACTCGGTTTTTTTGTTTGTTTGTTTTTTAAAGGAAGAACTAATAAGCTAGGATTAATCATCATCTTGCGACATTTCTGTGACACTTTTCAGTCTCGTTTCAGGAGTCAGGATGTCTCTGGCTTATGATTCTCTGGCCAAGTGGTCCATGGCTCAGGGTCTCATCTTGACCAGGAGAAACAGCCTGAGTTGTGGTTAATGATAATACCTAAAAAGAGCAATATTAGTACATTAACTGTGTTACTGACAACATCAGCTTTCGTCACCTGACTCTGGTTGATTGGTGTTCAGCTAACAGAGGACTGTTCCCACAGTCACTCTCACACTTGTCCCCACAGGGTCAGGGGACAAGAAAGAAAATGAAGTTTTGGATACAGTTAGTCATAAACTCGGTAAGTGACCCTGTTTTAGGGGGACTCAGTTTTACAGATATATAACAATATGTATAACTGCCCCACGTCCTTTCAAATTCTACTGAAAATCCAAAAGTCATTACCTTGTGTTATGCCTAGAATAATGGCATTCAGTATTGCTCAGTCACTCAGTAATGACTGACACTTTGCGACCCCATGGACTACTGCATGCCAGGCTTCCCTGTCCTTCACCATCTCCTGGAGGTTGCTCAAACTCATGTTATTCAAGTCGGTTATACCATTCAACCATCTCATCTTCTGTTGTACCCTTCTCCTGCCTTTAATCTTTTCAAGTATCAGGGTCTTTTCCAATGAGTCAGTTCTTTGCATCAGGTGGCCAAACTATTTGAGTTTCAGCTTCAGCATCAGCCTTTCCAATGAATATTAAGGACTGATTTCCTTTGGGATTGACTCCTTGGATCTCTTTAAAGTCCAAGGGACTCTCGAGAGTCTTCTACAACATCACAGTTCAAAAGCATCAGTTCTTCAGCACTCAGCTTTCTTTATGGTCCAAATCTTACATCCATACATGACTACTGGAAAAATCATAGCCTTGACTAGATGGACCTTTGTTGGCAAAGTAATGTCTCTGATTTTTAGTATGCTGTCTAGGTGGGTCATAGCTTTTCTTCCAAGGAGCAAACATCTTTTAATTTCATGGCTGCAATCACCATCTGCAGTGATTTTGGAGCTCCCCAAAATTAAGTCTGTCACTGTTTGCATTGTTTTCCCATGTATTTGCAAGAAGTGATGGAACTGGATGCCATGATCTTAGTTTTCTGAATGATGAGTTTTAAGCCAACTTTTTCACTCTCTTCTTTCACTTTCATCAAGAGGCGTTTTAGTTCTTCTTCACTTTCTGTCATAAGGGTGGTGTCATCTGCATATCTGAGGTTTTTGATGTTTCTCCTGGCAATCTTGATTCCAGCTTGTGCTTCATCCACCCCAGGATTTCACACAATATACTCTGCATATAAGATAAATAAGCAGGGTGACCATATGCAGCCTTGATGTACTCCTTTTCCTCTTCGGAACCAGTCTGTTGTTACATGTCCAGTTCTAACTGATGCATCTTGACCTGCATACAGATTTCTCAAGAGGCAGGTCAGGTGGTCTGGTATTCCCATTTCTTTCAGAATTTTTCATAATTTGTTGTGATCCACACAGTCAAAGGCTTTGGCATAGTCAATAAAGCAGGTGTTTTTCTGGAATTCTCTTGCTTTTTCTACAATCCAATGAACGTTGGGAATTTGATCTCTCGTTCCTCTGCCTTTTCTAAATCTAGCTTGAACATCTGGAAGTTCTTGGTTCACGTGCTGATGAAGCCCAGCTTGGAGAATTTTGAGGACTACTTTGCTAGCATGTGAAGTGAGTGTTTGTACATCTTTGGCATCACCTGTCCTTGGGATTGGAATGAAAACTGACATTTTCCAGTCCTGTGGCCACTGCTGAGTTTTCCAAATTTGCTGAAATATTGAGTGCAGCACTTTAATTGAATCATCTTTTAGGATTTGAAAAAAATAACTCAGCAGGCATCCAGTATGCAGAGCTAGAAATTACCACAGTATATTGTAATTATACCACATAATTATGATAATTATACCATAAAATTGCCACAGTATATGTCCATATTTCATGCACACTGTGCAGAAAGCACAAAAGGATGCCTCCTTCCAGAAACAATTACCTTAAAGCCAGTGACTATTCTAGGCATGGGACACAGCTGAAGACTGTGGGAGAATGTTTTGCACGGTATGTGTGTTAGATACCATACAGTCTAATGAAACATTGCCCACTTTGGATAATTCCTCATTTCTCACTCTGACCTATAGGACATGATCACCACTAGATGGCACCATTTATTTTCTTCTCTATTACCTTTAATTTTTTTCATGAGCAAATAGTCCTCATAAGACATTAGCAATACAAATGATTTGTTATTATTCTCTGAGCTGCTTTAGCAGACTGAATAGCCCTCATATTCTTTGAAGAGGCACAAGCGTGATCAATCCAGTTTCAAAGTGGTGAAGCATTGTGGAATATATGTGAGTTTATTCTAATAACCTTGAAGAAGTTTTAGAAATTAATATTCTCTACTGATGAATTCACATGATTCCATGGATCTTTTTTTCCAGTGATTTTCAACTCTCTTCTTCCACTTCATACTACATTTTAATTAGTGTTAAATTGCCCTCTGTGCCCCATATAGCCAGGAAACATCCAAGATATTCCTGACCTTCCTTCCAAGTGGCTGTAGCTACCCCCGCAACTGCCCCCTCCCCCCACCCCTGTTTCAATTGCTAGAACCTAAGTCATTCCCAGTTTTTTTCCAAATATGATTTTTTTCCTTCAATCTATTCTTCACATGAAGACATTATTGCTGTTCTCAAAATGCTGCTTGATCATTTCATTGTTCTGCTAAAGACTGATGATTACTTTTTGTGTTAGCTGCTCGCTCAGCCATGTCCAACTCTTTGCAACCCCATGGACTGTAGCCCACCAGGCTCCTCTGTCCAGTGGATTCTCCAGGCTGGAATGCTGGAGTTGGTAGCCATTCCCTTCTCCAGGGGATCTTCCCAACCCAGGGACCAAAACCAGGTCTCCTGCATTGCAGGCAGATTATTTACCATCTGAGCCACAGGGTTTTCTAATAGCATTTAAATCAGAACTAAGGCTTCACCTTATATTATTTAAATTGTTCTTTGCTTGTTCAATATGATCTTCTTCTTCTATCTATTATAAGGTAAGAAAAAGAAACTCAGATGGCAAACAAAAATAGGGAAGTATAAAAATAAATGAGTTCCGTAGCACTTTAACAAGACCCTCTAAGGCACTGCTGCTGGACCCACACACAGAACAAAGTGTGAAGTCACTCAGTCGTGTCCAACTCTTTGTGACCCCATGGCCTGTAGCCAACCAGGCTCCTCCCTCCATGGGATTCTCCAGGCAAGAATACTGGAGTGGGTTGCCATTTCCTTCTCCAGGGGATCTTCCCAACTCAGGGATTGAACCTGGGTCTCCTGCACTGCAGGCAGACTCTTTAACCTCTGAGCCACCAGGGAAGCCCAATTCACACTTTACCTCCCAAACAGAGCATACCTCCTCTTCCAAGTCTTTTCTGACTACTTCATTCCCAAAGGTTCTCATCCTTAGATGATTTCTGTCTTCTTACTTTTCAAATGGAACACAAATTAGTAAGTATTTATTGCACTTTTCTTCTGTCTCATTTCTCTCTGGGAGAGGGTAAAATTCTTGAGGCCAGAGGCTCTTGCTAAACTGCCCTCTCCATAGCACCCATTATGATTTCTGCCCGGAGGTTAACACCTAGAGTTGGGAAGATATAATTAAAACATTGATAGAGAGCACTCTCGAAATTGTATGCATAAGAAATATGAAAGAAAGTAGTGATGCTAGTTTAAGAAGGAAAGAGCCCACTTAAAAGTGGTAAAAAGAAATGCACTATATAGGCATAGAAAGACGTATGTAAATCCTGATATGTTAAAATAAAGGAACAGTTGTAATCCTCACTAAAAACAAACAAACAAACAAAAAGACAGTAACTATTTACTGTTAAGTGAAAAAAGACAGTCTGAAAAGCTACATACAACATGATTCCAACTATATGACAATTAGAAAAGGCAAAACCAGAGACAATAAAGAGATGAACTGTTTCCAGGGTTTGAGGATGGTGGAGGACATGGATGAATAAATGAAACAGAAGAAAAACTATTCTGTAGGATAAAGTAATGCATTTGACATGCATTTGTCAAAATTGATAAAACTGTACAACACATAGGATAAAACTTAATGTAGCTTATGTATTTCAATTCATAATGTATCAATATTGGTTCATTAACTGTAGCAAAATGTATTATATTAATGCAAGATGTTAATAATAAGAGAAATGGCGGAGACAGAGGGAGGGTATAGAGACCTCTCTGTGCTATCTGTTCAGTGTTTCTATAAATCAAAAACTGCCAAAACACTAAGGCTACCTCTTAGTCAAGATATTAAGAGAACTCTCCCAGGAACCCAAAATAACAGTCATGCCCTTACTCACAATTGATTGTCATTGCTGAAAATCACAAAGATGTTGATGACGATGATTCAAAGTAATTTACCCCTCCAGATAAATGACAAGTCCTAAGTTTTAATGAGAACTGAATAACTCAGTCATCATGTGCTCATGTTCTCCTGCAAGACCTCCAAAATTACAAGTGTCCAGGAGTCTCCAGTGGAGGCATGCGTAGCCAGTGGCCTGTTGCAGTGTTGGGGGCATTGAGTGTGGCAGAGTGTGCACTTTTGAAACAGGTCACCATTCCCTTCATTACCTCCACCATAGTTTGGCCTCAGGTCAAACAACAGGGAGGGAACACAGCCCCACCCATCAACAGAAAAGGATTAAAGATTTACTGAGTATGACCCTACCCAAAGGACAAGACCCAGTTTCCCCCACAGTCAGTCAGGAAGCTTCAGAAGCCACTTATCTATCAGAGGGCAGACAGACTGAAAACCACAATCACAGAAAATAATCAAATTGATCACATGGACCACAGCCTTGTCTAACTCAGTGAGACTATGATCCATGCTGTGTAGGGTCACCCAAGAAGGACAGGTCATGGTGGAGATTACTAAGGATGGACATAAAGTCTGAAGCTGTAAAGAGCAATATTGCATAGGAAACTGGAATGTTATGTCCATGAATCAAGGCAAATTGGAAGTGGTCAAACCAGAGATGGCAAAAGTGAACATCGACATTTTAGGAATCAGTGAACTAAAATGGACTGCAATGGGCGAATTTAACTCAGATGACCATTATATCTAATATTGTGGGGAAGAATCCCTTAGAAGAAATGGAGTAGTCCTCACAGTAAACAAAAGAGTCTGAAATGGAGTGCTTGGATGCAATCTCAAAAATGACAGAATGATCTCTGTTCATTTCCAAGGCAAACCATTCAATATCACAGTAATCCAAGTCTATGCCCCTAACCACTAATGCTAAAGAAGATTAAGTTGAATGGTTCCATGAAGACCTACAAAAACTTCTAGAACTAACACCAAAAAAAAAAAAAAAAAAAAAAAGTCCTTTTCTATCATAGGAGACTGGAATGCAAAATTAGGAAGTCAAGAGATAGCTGGACAGCTCATGTTTGGCCTTGGAGTACAAAATGAAGCAGGGCAAAGGCTAACAGAGTTTTGCCAAGAGAACGCACTGGTCATAGCAAACTCCCTCTTCCAACAGCACAAGAGAAGACATGTGGACATCATCAGATGGTCAATAGCAAAATCAGACTGGTTATATTCTTTACAGGCAAAGATGGAGAAGCTCTATACAGTCAGCAAAAACAAGACCAGGAGCTGACTGTGGCTCAAATCGTGAACTCCTTATTGCCACATACAGACTTAAATTGAAGAAAGTAGGGAAAACTATAGGCCATTCAGGTATTACCTAAATTAAATCCCTTATTATTATACAGTGGAGGTGAAAAATAGGTTCAAGGGGTTAGATCTGATAGACCGAGTGCCTGAAGAACTATAGACAGAGGTTCGTGACATTGTACAGGAGGCAGTGATCAAGATTATCCCCAAGAAAAAGAAATGCAAAAACGCAAAATGGTTGTCTGAGAAGACCTTATAAATAACTGAGAAAAGAAGAAAAGCTAAAGGCAAAGGAGTAAAGGGAAGATATACCCATCTGAATGCAGAGTTCCAAAGAATAGCAAGGAGAGATAAGAAAGCCTTCTTCAGTGATCAGTGCAAAGATGTAGAGGAAAACAATAGAATGGGAAAGACTAGAGATCTATTCAAGAAAATAAGAGATACCAAGGGAACATTTCATGCAAAGATGGCCTCAATAAAGGACAGAAATGGTATGGACCTAACAGAAGCAGAAGATATTAAGAAAAGGTGGCAAGAATATACAGAAGTATACAATAAAAAGATCTTCATGACCCAGATAACCACAGTGATGTGATCACTCATGTAGAACCAGACATCCTGGAATGTGAAGTCAAGTGAGCCTTAGGAAGCATCACTACAAACAAAGCTAGTGGAGGTGATGGAATTCCAGTTGAGCTATTTCAAATCCTAAAAGATGATGCTGTGAAAGTGCTGCACTCAATATGCCAGCAAATTTGGAAAACTCAGCAGTGGCCACAGGACTAGAAAATGTCAGTTTTCATTCCAATCCCAAAGAAAGGCAATGCCAAAGAATGCTCAAACTACCACACAATTACACTCATCTCACATGCTAACAAAGTAATGCTCAAAATTCTCCAAGCCAGGCTTCAATAGTACATGAACTGTGAACTTTCATATGTTCAACCTGGATTTAGAGAAGGCAGAGCAATCAGAGATCAAATTGCCTGTATCCATTGGATCATTGAAAAAGTAAGTGAGTACCAGGAAAATATCTATTTCTGCTTTATTGACTATGCCAAAGCATTTGACTGTGTGGATCACAACAAACTATGGAAAATTCTTCAGGAGATGGGAATACCAGACCACCTGACTTGCCTCCTGAGAAACCTGTATACAGGTTAAGAAGCAACAGTTACAACTGGACATGAAACAACAGACTGGCTCCAAATAGGGAAGGGAGTACATCAAGATATTTTGTCAAGGTATATTGTCACCTTGCTTACTTAACTTATATGCTGAGTACATCATGGGAAATGCCAGACTGGATGAAGCACAAGGTAGAATCAAGATTGCCAGGACAAATATCAATAACCTCAGATATGCAGATGAAACCACCCTTATGGCAGAAAGTGAAGAGGAACTAAAGAACCTCTTGATGAAAGTGAAAGAGGAGAGTGAAAAAGTTAGCTTAAATATCAACATTCAGAAAAGTAAGATCATGGCATTCGGTCCCATCACTTCTTGGCAAATTGATCGGAAAACAATGGAAACAGTGAGAGACTTTATTTTTTGGGTCTCCAAAATCATTGCAGATGGTGACTGCAGCCATGAAGTTAAAAGACGCTTGCTCCTTGGAAGAAAAGCTATGACCCACCTAGACAGCATATTAAAAATCAGAGACATTACTTTGCCAACAAAGGTCTGTCTAGTCAAAGCTATGGTTTTTCCAGTAGTCATGTATGGATGTGAGAGTTGGACTATAAAGAAAGTTAAGTGCTAAAGAATTGATGGTTTTGAACTGTGGTGCTGGAGAAAACTCGAGTCTCTTGGACTGTAAGAAGATCAAACCAGTCAATCCTAAAGGAAATCAGTCCTGAATATTCATTTCAAAAGACTGATGCTGAAGCTGAAACTCCATGTTTTTGGCCCGCTGATGTGAAGAACTGACTCACTGGAAAAGACCCTGATGCTGGGAAAGATTGAAGGCAGGAGAAGGGGATCACAGAGGATGAGATGGTTGGATGGCATCACCTAATCGGTGGAAATAAGTTTGAGCATTTCCTGGAATTGGTAGTGGACAGGGAAGTCTGGGGTGCTGCAGTCCATGGGATCATGAAGAGCTGGACATAACTGAGTGACTAAATTGAATTGAACTGAAGAACGAAAAAGTATATGTGATTTTGGTAGCAGCCAATTACATGTTGACTTACTATAAAAATTACAAACATTACTTATTGTAAAGATTTGTGCATTTTAATAAATCATCAAGTTCTGCTTATTTATGCTAAGATGATATACTATTAGCCAGTGAGCAGAATTACAGGAATCATGTTGGCACTACGAGTCTTATCATATGTTGATTAATTATTTAAATAGCTTGCTCTGTGAATAACTTACCTGTAACCGTCACTAACTTTTAAACTGGGCATTTGTAATTTCCTCACGAATTTGAGGACCCTCATGATATACTTTGGATTAAAGATTCTATTATCATTCAATCTACCTCTTCTCTTTGTTTATGGTCTTTTCTGTTATTCATATTTTCAAATGTTATTTTTAATAGTCAAATCTACCATAAATGAAAAACCCTTGCCCATCTATGGCCCCATTCTTTGTTCTTTCTGTGATCTTGCCATGCCTGGGGTAGGGATTTGAGGTTAGCTATTACTTATGACTGCCAGTGTATAGTTAAAAACTCCATGGTGCCTGCACATCCAACCTCATTATTTTTGCCTCCTGTCATCCATCCCCTGCCCCACTGAAACCTGGCTCACTTACACATTCAGATGGAGATGACATGAGGAGGAGTTGTCCAACACAGTGATTAAGAAAATGGAACTGGATGTTCTAGATGGTTCAGGGAAATCGGTGTAGGAAAATGTGATTATGCTATTAGTATGGTACAGCCAGAATCTTATAAAAGTGAACAGATTGTGTTTATTTCTCTATGAATGTACTGATTTTTTTTAATCACTGTCATGTTTCCAAGACCCAAGAGTATATTTGTCAGTAGAGACAGAATCTGTCAAATCATGCTTATCTTAAGAGTCTTGGCAGGGAATTTCCCTGGTGGTCCAGTGGCTAAGACTCTGTGCTCCCAATAAAGGGGGCCCAGGTTCAATATCTGGTCAGGGAACTGGCCCC
This sequence comes from Cervus elaphus, assembly GCF_910594005.1. NCBI lineage: Eukaryota > Metazoa > Chordata > Mammalia > Artiodactyla > Cervidae > Cervus > Cervus elaphus. The sequence goes on along the minus strand of NC_057831.1, from coordinate 962,609 downwards.
ACATGCTTCAGCTAAGACTTGGCACAGCCAAATGAATACACAGTGTTGCTTTGTTTTGTTTTTAAGAATCTAGGCAGTATCATAGGAAAGATGTTTAATCTAGCTAAAAATCAGGAAAAAGTCAATTTAAACACAAGAAGGTATTTTTAAATTCAAATTGGGAGTGGGAATACTAAAAAAAGGAGTGTTGGGGAAGGACAGGGAAACAGTTATCTACATATAGAATTGGTATGGTTGTAAAATCCAAGGAACTTTGTGAAGAAGTATTTCAATATTTTATAGATCCAGCAGTTCCACTTCTATGAGTCTTTCCTAGAGAAATCTATACCAGTGTGCAAAGTTATATTTACAAAAAATCTTTTCTGCTGCATTGTTAGCAATGGCAAAATATCAGGGGGAATCCAGATTCTCAACAATACAGATGGTTAAGCAGGTGGCAGTGGAGCCATGCTCTGGAAAACTCAGCTTCAGAGTAGGGAACCGAAATAAGCCGGGCCAATGTGCATGGATGTTAAAATTCCAAGATACATCTTACCATTCCACTTGGTAGTACTCATCATATTTTAAAATACACATACCTGATATATAAATTCCATGTGCAATTTTCTGTCCAACAAAACTACAAAAAGCTACAGACTTCTGATCAATATCTCCCAAACTATACAGTCAATTGTAAGAAATATGTTCAAAAAATCAGAAATATGTTCAAAACAGCAGATTTTTAAGAGCTCATTGTCCCCTCACCTACTTCTCTCCTGCTATGGCAACGACTAGAAGATTGCATGTAGAAAAGAGAGCAAAGCTAACTCCCACCTCAAATCTTATCTGTCAACTATAGGATATCCAGTTCAGCCCAGTTCAGTTCAGTCACTCAGTGGTGTCTGACTCTTCATGACCTCATGGACTGCAGCACACCAGGTTTCCCTGTCCTTCACCATCTCCTGGAGTTTTCTCAAACTCATTTTGATTGAGTCAGTGATGCCATTCAACCATTTCATCCTTTGCCACCCCCTTTTCCTCTTGCCCTCAATCTTTTCCAGCTTCAGAGTCTTTTCCAATGAGTCAGCTCTCACATTAGGTGGCCAAAGTATTGGAGTTTCAGTTTCAGCATCAGTCCTTCCACTGAATACTCAGGGTTGATTTCCTTTGGGATTGACTGGTTTGATCTCCTTGCAGTCCAAGGAACTCTGAAGAATCTTCTCCAGCACCACAGTTTGAAAGCATCAATTCTTTGGTGCTCAGCCCTCTTTAGGGTCCAACTCTCACATCATACATGACTACTGGAAAAACCGTATCTTTGACTATATGGACCTTTGTAGGCAAAGTGATGTCTCTGCTTTTGAAAACACTGTCTAGATTCATCATAGCTTTTCTTTCAAGAAGCAAACGTCTTTTAATTTAATGGCTGCAGTCACCATCTACAGTGATTTTGGAGCTCAAGAAAATAAAGTCTGTCACTGTTTCTGTTGTTTCCCCATATCTTTGCCATGAAATGATGGGACCAGATGCCATGATCTTAATTTTTGAATGTTGAGTTTTAACCCAGCCTTTTCACTCTCCTCTGTCCCCTTCATCAAGAGGCTTTTTAGTTCCTCTTTGTTTTCTGCCATTAAAGTAGTACCATCTGCATATCTGAGATTATTGATAATAATCTGGAAATCTTGATTCCAGCTTGTGAGTTGATTCAGCCCAGCATTTCACAGGATGTACTCTGCATATGGAAAGCAATAACAAACCTGGACAGTGTGTTGAAAAGCAGAGACATCACTCTGCCAACAAAGGTCCATATAGTCAAGGCTATGGTCTTCCCAGTGGTCACATACAGTTGTGAGCGCTGGACCATAAAGCAGGCAGAATGCCAAAGAATTGATGCCTTCAAAATGTGGTGTTGGAGAAGACTCCTGAAGGTCCCTTGGACAGCAAAGAGAAGAGGGCATCAGAGGATGAGACGGCTCGACTGAATCACCAATGCAATGAACATGAACTTAGGTAAACTCTGGGAGATGGTGAGGGGCAGGGAGGCCAGGCATGCTGCCTGGGGTCCACGGGATCACATAGACATGACTGGGCAACTGAACAGCAACAACTCTGCTTATATGTTAAATAGCAGAGTGATACTATACAGCCTTCACATATTCTTTTCTCAATTTTGAACCAGTACATTGTTCCATGCTCAGTTCTAACTGTTGCTTCTTGTCCTGCATACAGCTTTATCAGGAGACAGGTAAGTTGGTCTGGTATTCCCACCTCTTTAAGGATTTTCCACCATTTGTTGTGATCCACATAGTCAAAGACTTTAACGTGGTCAATAAAACACAAGTGGATATTTTTCTGGAATTTCCTTGCTTTTTCTATGATTCAACAAATGTTGGCCATTTGATCTCTGGTTCCTCTGCCTCTTCTAAATCCAGCTTGTACATCTGGAAATTCTCGTACATTTGAAGCCTAGCTTGAAGGATTTTGAACATTACCTTGCCAGAATGTGAAATAAGTGCAATTGTGCACTAGTTTGAACATTCTTTGGCATTTCCCTTCTTTGGGATTGAAAGAAAAACTGACCTTTTCCAGTCCTGTGGCTGGAACTACAGGGTATAATGAACTCATTTCAAAAATACATTCAAAGGAACCTGAGAACTTAGATGAAAGACTTCAATAAATTGCTTCCTAAAATAGGCAGTAAATAAACAATTTAGGAAGAGTTACAGTAGAAGGGTGTGAAATCTCTTTCTCTGTGTCTTAGAATTATATCATTCCCATATATGTCCACAGTGGTTTAAATATTTTACATTATATAGTGAATACTGAAAGATATACAGAAAGAGGTTACTTCTAACTAGGTAATGTTATAATTTCCCACAATGGAACTATGATTTCCTTTCTAAACATAGGAGCTCTCCTTTTTTGAACCTGAGATTGGGCATTCTCATGGTTGACTTGTTAACATATTTATCTTTATTTGGGTTAGGTTAGATCAGTGACTCTGAAGATTCTGGTTTCTTCATTAAAAATTGCTTCAGTTATAGATTTATCTCCTGGTTGGCAAATGCTAGGTAATTCCCAGAACAAGAACTTACTCTGAATCTGGGTGTGATCAGTGAGACAGAAACCATATATGTATATATATCTTCACGGAATGAAATATATCCTATCTTTAATGCCAGAGTCCCCAAAACTCACAAAACATAAATTGACTGCCACTCACACTCCCAAGTTCTCTTCCAATCTACACAGTAAATTCTAAGTTCAGTTACACAGGTGGTGAGGCCAAATTTCCAAAAAAAAGGACCACACTCCATTTTTGCTATCGCCAAGTGTACAGAAATATCTTAAGTTTCAGTAAATCACAATCTAAAATAAATAGTTACTCGAGGTGTCTATGGACCAGAGTTTATTATGTGAGTGTCTGCTTTCTATTGCAGGTAAAGAAGTTTGTGGTCTTTCATGGAACTTCCATTTACCAACCTGGAAATGGCATTCATTTTACTAGCTTTTGTTATCTTTTCCTTCTTTACCCTGGCTTCCATCTACACTGACCCTGATGAGAAGAATGAAGGTAAGGAGAGAGAGCTCTTCATAATAGTCTCCATTTCCTTTCCCCACCCAATCATCTTTCTCTATGATTTGATTTGATTTAGTTTCTAATTCTATGTTCGAGGGGATTTGTTTGTGTCTGTGTGAGAGAGAGAGAGAGAGAGGGAGTTTGCTTGTTTAATAGCCTGAAATATCTACTATAATATTTTGCTCCTATTTATTAAGAAACATTTGGAAATGGTAACAGCTATTCACATGACTTTTAATCCCAGAAATTGATGGATCTTACTGCCCTAAATTTTACATGTACATAAAATTTTTCTTTCACCATCCTCTTCCTGCTCCTCATCCCCATTGCCCGTCAGAAACTTAAAATGTGCAAAAAAGTCCAAGGTCTTTCAAAGTCTTTAGAGGTAATTTTTCACAAGAAACAAATTCCATTATTTGTAAGTATATCATGTGTGTGGATGTGCATTTTTGTTCAGCTCTATATAGGAAGGAAAAGAGTTAAAGGAGTTTTACTAATGAGCTCTTGTCAAAGCCCAAACATCTTTCAAAAATTATGTAGAAGTATTTAAATAACTCAACACCATGTTTGCTCATTGCCAATAAATAAATAACAAATATAACTTAAATGGCTGTTCTTAATATTTTACTGTAGTTCAGGGCCCACCATGTTTTACAGAAAATTAATGGTAACTGATCATTTTTGAGGACAAAAATTTTAATGTGTGTATATGTATGTATATACACACATGTCTATAACATATGCCAAAAAAAAAAAACCCATAAAGTTTTAGAGAATAAGACAAAATTGCAAAAAGAAAACTGTGTTTCTTAAAATTGTGATATCTCTTCATTAGCTTCTGACTATGACAGAAGTGCTGTCTGTGAAATACATGATTACTCTCTGTCTTATAGACATACAACACTTGTAGAAAATAAATAAACAAACAAAAAACATTGTAAATAAACATTCCATTTTGTACTGACATGAGGATTAGAAAAATTAATTGAAGTTCATAAAGTCTTCTTCATGCTCCATATTGTTTTAGTTTAATGGGTTTCGTTGAAAGAAAGAGCAAAACCAAAATAGCAATTCAGTTCAGTTCAGTCTCTCAGAGGTGCCCAACTCTATGTGGCACCATGGACTGCAGCACGCCAGGCCTCCCTGTGCATCACCAACTCCCAGAGCTTACTCAAACTCATTTCCATTGAGTTCGTGATGCCATACAACCATCTCCTCCTCTGTCGTCCTCTCCTTCTCCCACCTTCAATCTTTGCCGGCATCAGAGTCTTTTCCAATGAGTCAGTTCTTCGAATCAGGTGGCCAAAGTATTGGAGTTTCAGCTTCAGCATCATCCTTCCAATGAATATTCAGGACTGATTTCCTTTAAGATGGACTGGTTGGATCTCCTTGCAGTCCAAGGGACTCTCAAGAGTCTTCTCTAACACCACAGTTCAAAAGCATCAATTCTTCAGTGCTCAGCTTTCTTTATAGTCCAACTCTCACATTCATACATGACCACTGGAAAAACCATAGCCTTGACTAGATGGACCTTTGTTGGCAAACTAATGTCTCTGCTTTTTAATATGTGGTCTAGTATTTTTTTTTTTTTTTAATTCCCTGGTGGCTCAGATGGTAAAGCATCTGCCTGCAATGCGGGAGACCCGGGTTCAATTCCTGGGTTGGGAAGATCTCCTGGAGAAGGAAGGATATGGCAACCCACTTCAGTATTCTTGCCTGGAAAATCCCATGGATGGAGGAGCCTGGTAGGATACAGACCATGGGGTTGCAAAGAGTCAGACATGACTGAGTGACTTGACAAGTATGCTTTTTAATTTTTGATCATAATGTTTCTTCCAAGGAGCAAACATCTTTTAATTTCATGGCTACAGTCACCATTTGCAATGATTTTGGAGCCCAAGAAAATTAAGTCTGTCACTGTTTCCATTGTTTCCCCATCTATTTGCCATGAAGTGATGGGACCAGATGCCATGATCTTAGTTTTCTGAATGTTGAGTTTTAAGCTAACTTTTGCACTCTCCTCTTTAATTTTCATCAAGGGGCTCTTTAGTTCTTCTTTTCTTTCTGCCATAAGGGTGGTATCATCTGCATATCTGAGGTTATTGATATTTCTCCCAGCAATCTTGATTCCACCTTTTGCTTCATCCAGTCCAGCATTTCTCACGATGTACTCAGCATATAAGTTAAATAAGCAGGGTGACAATATACAGCCTTGATGTACTCCTTTTCATATTTGGAACCAGTCTATTGTTCCATGTCCAGTTCTAACTGTTGTTTCCTGACCTGCATATAGGTTTCTCAAGAGGCAGGTCAGGTGGTCTGGTATTCCCATCTCCTGAAGAATTTTCCACAGGTTGTTATGATCCACACAGTCCAAGGCTTTGGCATAGTCAGTAAAGCAGAAGTAGATGTTTTTCTGGAACTCTCTTGCTTTTTCGATGATCCAACAGATGTTGACAATCTGATCTCTGGTTACCCTGCCCTTTCTAAATCCAGCTTGAACATCTGGAAGCTCATGGTTAATGTATTATTGAAGTCTGGCTGGCTCAAAAGAATTTTGAGCATTTCTTTGCTAGCTTGTGAGATGAGTGCAATTGTGCGGTAGTTTGAGCAATTACTTTAACTAAATAGTAATGTCTTTATCTCACACATAAAGAAAACCTGAGAGTAGTAAGTTCCGGGCTGACGTAATGCACTCCCTGGTGTCCTGGACCCAGGCCACACTGTCTCTGTTCTCTCCAATCTCCTGCTGCAGCTCCCAAGTCTGGCCAATGTATCATTGGATGCCAGTCAGCAAGAAGGAAGAAGGCACACCTATACTAAGGACACTGCCAGAATCTGCATATACCACATCCCTTTGGCCAGAGTTTAGTCCATGGCCATACTCACAGGAAAACTGGGAAATGTAACAGTTATTCTAGAAGGCATGTACCAAGCAAAAACTGTGGGTTTGTTCCTAAAGGAAGAGGAGTACAATCAGCATTGTCTGCCAGACATGTAAACTTATAACCACACATACACTCTAGGGCTGGTAGTCATTAAATCAGGGAACATTTGAGCTATAAGGAATGTTAAGAGAGCATCTAATTTACTGATGCTTAACCAGAAATAAATATCAGAAAAATGAGTTATGCTTGACACCCATCACAAGCCAAGCAAAAACGTATCTCTGATGTTATACTTGGCTGTGTTTTTAAACAAAGCCTCCTCCACTCCCAATTTATGTAGCTTTCATCTTTGGTTAAGAAGCACTTTCAGATGTGACAACATCTGAGACCCACAAATGTTTAGCAAGTTTCTCAAGTGCTCAGTTAGTTAGTAAAAGAACTAAAACTAGCACACAGGCTACCAATTCCAAGTTCCTGTCCACTGTCTGCACCCCTGTGATTCCCCAGCTTTGATCCAGGGGCTGAGCCAGTCATAGAAATTTACCTTTCTTTTACACTTATATACTTCATTTTTCATAATTTCCTTTTTCTTCAATTCTGTTTCTCCTATATATGATGTTTATTTTCCAAGCTAAAGCAATTCTTCCCCTTAAATACTGTTACACTAACAGAACTAGAATTCTGCTCAAGGATTCCCATGAAAGAACACTCCTGCTTCCCTTCATAACCACCAGGTCAGTTACAAGCACAATTTTGCATGAAAGTACAAAATGTATATGCTTTCCTAAATGTCATAAGATCCATGAATAAGATACACCTTCATTAAAATAACAGATGTCTCTTGATTTCCTTTATGACACAAGCAATGAATTACAGGAGCCATTAAAAGCAAATTTGAGAAACATTTAATTTCACGTTTATTAAAAATCTAATAGGCTCTGCTATGAGTAACGGTGAATCTAAAGCTGAAGAGACTCAGTTATTATGTCAGAAACTGGCAGAGTCTCATGCAGGATTCAGTTGCATAACCAGAGTAGGCTCAGTAAATGTTTAACCATAGGTTTTGACTAAGGACGATGAGATCATAACGGAAGCTTTTCCTCAGGGGAATTGAGGAGAACTTTACGGAAGAGATGACCACCCTGGTGCAGTTGATATTGACGGAGTAAGGTGGGTGGGGTGAATTCCAAATAAGAAAGCTGCTGAAATGAAAAATTAAATATATGAGATTTAAAAATCAGCTATAATTTTGAATGCATCTCAAGTCCAGCCAGGAATTGAACAGAACTGATCATTGACCAGTATCTTCGGAAGCCCTTCAAAGGTCAACCACTTCTGGGCATACACACTGAGGAAACCAGATCTGAAAGAGACACGTGCACCCCAATGTTCATCGCAAAAGAGGAGCCACACATTTTAATAAGATCTTTCTTAAACCTAAAAGAAGTGAGCATATGACTCAACCGCCCATGTGAGGGCAGAGGCTTTCAAACTCTAACTTGCATACAAATCATATAGAGATTTTATGAAAAAGTAGACTATGTTCAGTAGGTCTGGGTGGGGCATTTCTGCATTTCTAACAGGCTCCCAGGTGACGACCATCATCCAGAAGACTAGCCAAGCCACAGATGTGACAGTCCCAGACCCTGGGAAGTCAGACTCATCTGTATGCAGCAGGGGAGGAGGGAGCCTGGCTATGTGGCTCTTGTCTGCGTTCCAGCAATCAAGGCGTTACATAGCACAGGGCACCCAGAACAGGAGGAGATGGTTTCAGCTTCCAGTACCATCTTGTCTCAAGTCCTAACACATCAAAAGTGGGTAATTTAACGTTTAAGAAAATATTTTATGTCTTTAGAAGAGGTGAGAACCATTGAAAATCATTCTTAATTTTTTGGGGGAAAAAATTGTAATCAATTGAAGTACAGTTGATTTACAATGCTATGCTAGTTTCTGGTGTGCAGCACAGGGATTCAGCTATATATTTTTCAGATTAGTTTCCCTTAGATACTCAGATAAAATACTGAGTATAGTTCCCTGTTCTATACAATAGGTCCTGGTTATGAGAGCTATTCTTTAAAAAATCAGAAAATTTTAGCATTGCAAGATTTCTAAAACTCTTAATAGTTTGTGCACCCACTATCTCACTTGTAATTAACATTCTCAATTCTCTTACTCTATGCTTTTCTATAAGGAAACAGTTAAGATAACTTTCTTTATTGAAAGAGGGTGTAAAGCGTGACAAAGACCTGAGACATTTCAGAAAATTTTACTTTTTGAGAAACTGACCAAGAACCCATATTTTTCCCATTATTCTAAGAAGTCTCCAGAAAAAGTTTTTCAAAGACAGTCAATTCAACTCTTCTCCCTGGAAGAAGTTTGGCTATTTTGATCCTTAACTGAAGTTACATAGATTGTTTACATTTGAATTTTTAGAAATACTTAAGGATGCTGCTTTTGTTCTAGACCATAAGATATATTTTAAAATTTAAAGGCAAAATTTAGCATAGTGCTTGTTTGCAAATCTGAGTCCAATAAAAGCAGAATTCAGTCACTGGAGAAAACCATGTATCCCAAAATAAATCTTGTCTGGTGAAGGAAGCTTCACCTACCACCACTGTGATCAAAAGTATTGTCTCCCATGGACTTTCTAATGATACCAATAGATTTTTGCTTTACACAAGCACTCAGAATTAGTCATCCCAGATCATTATTGATGTCCTTTGAGAGTCATAGGTGCTTACATCAGTGTCATATTGCCTATCTTCAAAGTAACAAAATAAAAAAATTGTCACTTGATAATTATAGAATTAACTTAGATGGTGCATTTCCAAAAAAGTTTTAAGAATCCACTCAACCTGGAAAAAAAAATGGCTGTCTTATCTTGGTGACTTACAAATTGAGAAAAATTAAAGTCATAAAGGTAATGAAACCAGAATGATGCAGGACTACTTTTTCCCAGCCCAGGACACTGTTTACTGGACTACCTGTCTCATGGTCAGCATAAAACCAATGATGATGGAAATGTTTATTAGCTGCCTTCCATGTAAAAGGCAAGATGCTAAACACTTTAGATTACTTTGTTAATGTGTTTAATCTTAAAATAACCATATGAGAAAAGTAATAGTAACCTCACTGTTTACAAGTGAGGACTTTCAAGCTTTAGCTTTGACCTCAGACTACTGGGCTAATGAGTGAAGAGCACAAGTGGGCCTCCAGTTCATAGGATCCAGAATCTGGTGCACTTTCTCTCCAGATTCCCTTGAAAAAGGTATTTGCTTTTTGCATCTCTCTTTTTTCTTACAAAGAACTTAAATTGACTAAAAACATGTAAAATAAAGCTAAATTTCCAGTAAGTAGATAAAGAAATCCAAGCAAAGGGAAAAATAAAGGTGAGGAAAATGGAAATGAATAGTCTTGGTGAGGAGAAGACTAGCATCCCATTTCAGTGAAAAGTACAAATTGTGTTATTAAAGATTCCTGTGTTCCTGTCCTGGTTTTGCCATTGGTTACTCTGTGACTTAAGAAAATTGCACAAATTCCCAAAGCCTTTGTTTGTCATGTGCTAGGTATAAAATGACACTTGCCTTATAGAGTTGAAGTGAGACTTACATGAACTAAAGCACGGAAATGGAGAAGGGCAACTGCTATTGAAGTTTTCTCTTTTGAAGTCTTCATGATCAGGAATTTTAACAGAGCAATTAAAGTCATTATAAACTAAAGGAAAATATTTACTACAAAACCAAGAGAATTTAACTCAGGCAACCCACACACTGGTCAAGATATTTGTTTTAAATATAGTATATACCAATATAACCTATTCAATACCCATCAACTACAAGATGAAATCACATATAAAAGATAAAAACGTGATGTCAGGGAATGGTAAAGATTCTTGGAGTCACTCAGACAAAGCCATTCACAAATGAACATTTAATAGAGTTATACTGCCTACCAGATGAGGAAAAGAAAGATGTACAGAAACCTCAAAAATTAAGTGACTATCAAAAGATAGAAAGACATCTCAGAAAACTAATGAAACCTTGAATATTTTTTGCAAAAGGTATCCTCCATAAAATTGTGCTATGGAAACCACAAGTAAAGTGTTGTATGAAGTTATGGCCCCCCAAACCAATGCCTCCTCCATTCTTATGTTAAAATTAGCTTATAGCTGCAGCTACAAATTTCCTTTTATTAAATAAGTGATACAATAAGTTTATTTTTATTATTTTAAGTTTTAATTTTCAAGATAAAGGTCCATTCACATTTTTTTTTTTTTTGCTGTCTTATTTTAAATTTTACCCTGGAAGGAGACTCACTTTAAATGATCATTTCCAGTATTAATTACTATCATTAAAAAGAAGTTTCCTATTATGGAATTATACAGTCAACAGTTTTTATCCAAGAATGCTGGATGAATGCTCTTAAATCTATCCACTTGTAGGAAGTGGGTGTGAAATTTGGTACTATGCTTTCTTTAAAGCCAAACCAGAGGAGGAAACTGACAATATTTACCTGAGCTCTGTGCTTCTGCAAAGCAGTTATAGTTAGGAAATTCCCCAAGCTTTTGTTTTCCAAAATCTCCTGGCTCTTGTGTTCCAGGAACATTGCAAAGAAGACCTTTTCCATACAATGTGGGAAGGACTTGCTGTCTATTCTTTCTGTTGACCCCTAGAGATTCTTGAGAGCTCTGTTGTTTACCTAGGGAAGGGACAAACACAGACCTTTCCCCTTTTACCTGAATCTGTTGGTGAGGACAGAAAGCTCCTTGTTCTTTGTCTCATGGATGGCTTGGCTGAGATTAGAGTTGTTTGTTCCCCCTGAAATTAGCTAACACAGAGAGATAAACTTTTCCTGCACAGCTAACTGAAGGGGAATTCCACTGATGACAGAACAATGGAAAAAAATAAAGCATCCCACCTAGAATGTCCGCACTACTCCCTGTGAAGCTAAGGAGAAACCAGCTGATGAGGCATCACGATCTCAAACCTTGGATGACTTCTTTATCACAAGATTCTGAATAAAATCAAAATCATTCCTATTTTGATTTTTGTCTTCCTATATACGATAATCTGATATGTATATGATATGCATATGATAAAAAATAATATATATTTTTAGCAACTATATTTTAGCTAAAAAATATATTGCTATATTTTAGCAACTATAGCTACTAGTTGAAATATGACTATTTCTAGTATCTAGGAAAGAAAGATGTGTTCACTAGTAAAGAATCTCTCTCATGAGAGGCTCTAACTTGTTGGTTTTAAACTTTTTTTTGGCTGAAATCCACTTCCAGATTCTCCACCTACACACTTACCTATATGTGCACAACTGAAAGTTTCATAAGACAATATTTAATCTCACCACAAGTGATATGTTTTAGTAGTTTGTATAATACTTTTTAATACTTTATCTTTCTTTTTAAAGCTGACATCAATCCAACTAATAGACCACATGATATATTAAATTTCGATTAAGTTCTATAAAATTCCATTAAATTCTAATCATGTCTCAGTTCTAAATTCAGGCAATAGCATCAAGTATAGCAATGTATATGTACAAATGAAATGTAAATGTACATAATCATTTTCACAAGGTACAAGCCAATCTCCCAGGCAGAAACCTTTGTTTAACTTACCATTGCCTAGAGAATAAAGTAAAAATTCCTAAGGCTCTTGGTTTCTTCCAAGTGGGAATTTTCCTCTTACCTACTAAGAATGCCCTCCTCCTTCTCTTCTATCTGAATCTTATTCTTCAAACCTAAATTCATTTTCTCCTTCTGTAATCACTCAAACTAAAATGAATTCTCCCTGTGGAACTTTTAGACATTATTAACATGACACTGATCTTTATCACCTTGTGCCCCCCTTGCCTGGCCCTGAGAACTGTTTCCCAGTCCCTGGGTCACACAGTCAAGCAATATGAAACCTCTTTCTTGTGTATTTGAGGAAGGCATTGCCCTGTAGGGAGTAATGCCACATGCCCATCCTTCCCTCTCCTGTGACACTCAACACAAGTAGACTGAGAAACAGGGCTAGTTTTGATTCTCTAGGGAGAGATTTCAATGTCTAAAGGTGAAAACCAGTAAACCAAATCTGTGGTGCCTGGAGGAGAAAGCAAAATTGGAAAAAAAAAAATATATATATATATATATAATCTTTGTGTTTATTGGAAATGCAACTACAAAATAATAAGAATTCCATAATTTGTTACCGAAATTGCTTGACTATTCAGAAAATTATATTTTTATTTCATTCTGTTTACAAAAAGACACTGCTATGCATGGAGTGACAATAAACAATTATCCAGTCTCCAGTCACACTCTTAAACTTTGTAGACTTATAGGAGAAATAAAGTAGATAGAGAAAAGCAGAAAACAGTAATTCTTGCACATATCATACCTTTATCTGGGTATGAATTTTCCCTGAAAAATTAAAGCAAAAATGAGATAGTAAATCACCAAAATCAATGTTTTAAAGGAAAAGAAAAGCCACTTTGCATTGCCCTCATATACTAGCTTGTAATGCAGAGATTGAGTCTGTCTTAGTCACTGTTTCATTCCAGCACTTAAAACATGGTCTGGGACATAGGTGGCTCTCAATGATTAAATACTGAGTGAATTAATAAATATGTTGTTGTTATTTGTTGCCAAGTCATGGCTGACTCTTTTGTGACCCCATGGACTGTAGCCCTCCAAGCTCCTCTGTCTATGAGATTTCCCAGGAAAGAATACTGGAGTGGGTTGCCATTTCCTTCTCCAGGACATCTTCCCAGCCCAGGGATCAAACCTGTGTGTCTCCTGGCTTGATTCTTTTCCACTGAACCACCAGGAAAGTCCCAAATTAATAAATACCCATAGATTGTTTCTTTAGACAGGTTTAACATGAATTCCAAATATTATAAACAGAAGACATCATCTCACTCATTCCCTAACTTTTCCTACTGCTACTACTAGTAGCTCATATTGTTTTATGTATGTAAAAAAAGTGAAAGTGTTAGTTGCTTAGTCATGTCCAACTCTTTTCAACCCCATGGAGTATAGCCTGCCAGGCTCCTCTGTCCATGGAATCCTCCAGGCAAAAATACTAGAGTGAGTATCCATTCCCTTCTCCAGGGTATCTTCCTGACCCAGGGATCAAACCTGTGTCTCCTGCACAGTAGGCAGATTCTTTACCATCTGAGCCATCAGGGAAGTCCCTGTTTCATGTATATTCATCATTTAATCCCCATATTAAATTTATGAGGTAGATATTTCCACAGTACTGTATCTAAAAACCAAAAGAATACAAATTGGAATACTATTTATAAGCAGGATCCTGACCCATGTAATTCTGAATGAACAGAACTGCCATGATGAAGCTGGTTTATGTATGGAGATAGGATGTGAACTATTTATAAGGCTTATTCTTGAAAACTCAGTGATATACTTCACAAATGACCTCAGAAAACAGAACTCAATACAGAGAGGCTCTCCATGTGCTCCATGTACATTGGAGCACTTCCTATAATGTTCAGGTTTGATATACCCACAAATGGAGAAATATATTTTAACATTAATCAGAACATAACAAGGATGCATATGCCTGCTGGACAGAAGAAATTATTAATGCATGGCAAAGTCAAATATAAAAAGTTTTATGTATATCCATTTTTTTGTATCATTCAGACTCCTGCTTACTCTTATTTCCTTGAATTATGAAGAATTAATTTCCACCAGTTTTATTGCTATTTAGTTTTCAAGGTGAAAGCTGTGAAACTGCAGTATCAGTTTAGAAGAGCTTAGAGTGACTGCCTCCTTACACCTTTAGAACTATGGTGTGATGCAGCCTATTTCCTGCCTGGATTATATTGTCCACCTGCACCAGGCCCTGTCTTTGACAACTGCCTGCTTTAATGACCAATAAGAAGTGCAAACTCTAAGTGACCCAACAGGGAATTTTAAGGGTATCCTGGGTAGGAAATGGTCCTTCATCAAAGGGGTGTCCAGCCTCCTGACAAACAGGGGCTTACAACTCTTCACCACTCCCTCACCACACCAGGCCCTGTGGGAGCTACCAGGTGAGGGCCTTGGTGACTCCACCATGATGCATGGAGCTTGAAAGATATTAAGTTCAAGTTGGTCACTCTTTTCCTCATTAAGATAAATTTCAAATTATTTTGAAATCTCTTAGTAAGATTCTAAAACATTTTCTGTTAAGATTTTCTCCCGATGTTTCAGCGGCTGTTATACAACAGTGTCAGTGTGTATCCTTCCCACACTTCCTACCTGAAAAGACTAGATGGAGGGTCATTAGATAGCAACAGTTAGAATATACATGTTAGAGTCAGAGAGAAGTGAATTGACTCCTGCCCCTATTACTCACTTGCAGTAACTTGAGCAAACTTTATAAATACTCCAAGGCTCACTTCACCTATATAATAATAATTACCCACACAAAGCTGCTGTAAAAATTAAAATATGACAAAATACTTTAGAAAAAACACTACTTACATATTTTAAGGATGAAATCATAACTACTGCTTTCATTATTTTATTCTTACTCTTGTTCAGACTGTTCTTTGTTTTGAGTCTGTAGTCTGTTGTTTGTAGGGTGAGGCTGTTCAAGTGACTTTGTTTTTTGTTTTTTTTTTTTTTTTCATTTATTTTCATTAGTTGGAGGCTAATCACTTTACAATAGCGCAGTGGGTCTTGTCTTTGTAACCACCAGCCTGCTATAGTTAGGCAGCTTGCTGTCTGCTAGGCCGATGGTTTGCTGGTGTTACTAGAATACTCTTTTGGCATTTCTCCTACTACAAATCATTTATTTGCTCCATAGTACAATTATGTTGAAATTAGTCTTTTTTCTATAATTATATTTTGTTCTTTTGGTGGTTTTTTGTTTGGGTTTGGTTTTCTTGGTGACACTAGTAGATAAAAGTATATGCAGAGAGCCTTCTTCTCAGCTCTGTAGCAGATATGACTTTTTTTCAAAAGAAGAAAAGATACCTCTTTTAATCTGGAAAGATTTGCTGAGGCTTCCCTGTCCATGGAATTTTCTAGGCAAGAATACTGGAGCAGTTGGTTTGTCATTTCTTCCTCCAGGGAATCTTCCCAACCAAGGGATCGAACTTAAGTCTCTTGCATTGGCAGGCAGATTCTTTACCACTGAACCCCTTGGAAAGCCCTTGCTTCTACAGCTATTCTACAAATAAACACCAGGCTTTTGCCACATTGAAAAATATCTAAATGTAGAGTGTAAAAGTAGGAAGCAATCAATCATTTTAAACAGAAAGGTTAAGAAATCAAATTGGACAAGGATGTTCAATAAAGCCATGCTTATTGTAGTGGAAAGTGAGAACAATGACGAATCATAGCTGGTGCACAGAGGAATACTGTGTAGTAGCTGGGAAGTCTCCACATACACTGTCACTGAAATACCCAGAAGTTCAGTAAGTGACGCAGAATGCTGCTGAATGGGACGAGATCTGGCTTGCACTTTTAGGTTTATGTAGGTATTTGTATGTATGTCTGCTGTATATGTCAAATATACATACATGTATATATATATACACAAAAGTATATATGTATATGTGTATATATACAAATATGTATATATATATATATGCATATATAAAGAGGTATATGCATATATAGTGGTAAAGAATCCGCCTGCCATGCAGTAGATTCCCAGGTTGGGAAGCTTGCCTGGAGGAGGAAATGGCAACCCACTCCAGTATTCTTGCCTGGATAATTCCATGGACAGAGGAGCCTGGCAGACTGCAGTCCATGGGGTCACATACAGGCAGACACCACTGAGTACGCATGTAACTGCAAACGTGCATATATACATGTGTATACGTTTGCAGTGTAGGGCATGTGTGCTCAGTCGTGTCTGACTCTGCATCCTTATGGGCTGCAGCTCACCAAGCTCCTCTGTCCGTAGGATTTTCCAGGCAAGAATCCTGGAGTGGGTTGCCAGTAAGCAGCAGACCATATACCCTGACACAAGTGCAATGGCCTCTATACTCCCACGTAAGCAAAAGTCTCCACCTAAAAACCCCTGTGAACTCGTGGTCACCCTGATAGGATCGCTGGCTCTCATGTCAGAGCGTTCCTCACTGTAATCCCCTGCAGCTGGCTCCACATTGCTGTAGCTCTCTTCTGAACAGACATTTTCATTCAGTCATTGAACAAATATTCATTGAGCATCTGCTGTATTCTAGACATTGACAGTATGGTACTGAATATGCCATTCAATCATGCATTTGGAAAATACTGATTGAAAGTTTAGTCTGTGTTCACTAATATTTTATTGAAGCAAATATTGACTCTTTCAATCAATAAAATTGCCCTCATAAATGTACATGCACTGTATTTCTAAGCTATGACATTAAACATTTAACCAGGTAACTATTCTATTGCATCTATGATAAATGCTAAGAAGAAATAAAAGGTGGCAAAGTGTGTATAATATGGAAATTTGGCTAGACAGAAGAGAGCCAGAAAAACATCTCTGAACAAATGACATTTAAGCTGTGGGTTGACGGAGTTTAGCATAAGGCAAGAGGAGAGAGGGAGGAAAGAGAACCACATTCTGCCTTTGAAGTCACTGAACAGACAGGCCATTCAATGGAAGGGGCACAGAGAACTAACAGGACGTCTAGTGTGGTTTGGTGACAGAGGGTCAGACAGGGTGTCTGGGACAAGGGAGGCAAGGGAACTGGAACCCAAGTTCAGGATTTCTGATTTTACCCAAGAAGCAAGGGTACAACAGTTAATGATTTTAAGTGGAGAGGTGGGAGGATATGATTAGGTATACATTTTAAAAGGTCACTGAGACCACAGTGGAAAGACAATGCTGGCCACAAGTAGCCTAGGTAAGGTAGGGACAATGGATGTGTTTCCACTCAGTACTACTGGAATTTTGAAAGCAATTTCTTGAAAAATAGAAATTAAAAAAAGAATAATTTCAAAAACCATGAAGTCAGATGAGCACAAAGTGAATAGATTTCTCATCTTTGAACAAATTTCTCTGCTTTGCATGTTGTATGAGTCTGCCAATAAAGAAGGTTTAAATATATTTGTTTGTAAAGGAAAATCACCCAATTATTCCATGCTAATCAAACACCAAGATCATTTATCATGAAATGATCTCTACAAAACCAGCGCATGGCTAATGCAGGTTTTACTCATGTAATTGTGACCAGGAGGGTGCAACAGTACTACAGTCTTTTCCAAAAACCACAAGGAAACACAAAACAATAACAACTCCAGTTGCATGATAGACATATGTGTCAAATATTACTATGTTAATCTGAAAGTACAAAAACACATTCAGCGAGTTATAGTTGATAACTTGATACAAATTTTTTTTTAATCTTTCATACAAAATTTGAGTTGTCTGTAAAATAAGAACTGATGATATCTGTAGAGAAAATAACACTATTTTGAATGTTTACTTCATGCCAAACACTTAACCTGTTTACTCATTTGAGACTCATGACCATGCTTTAAAGTAAATGTGGATCATCATCTCTGCTTCAAAGATTAGGAAACAAAACTCCCTGGAGCAGCATGCCCAAGGCCCCAGTTAAGGAGATGTGGGGTTTTGGTCTGGCGCCTGATTGCAGCTTGTGTTTTTAATCAGCACAGAGGAGTCAGACATGAATGTGGAAAGTGGGACTGATTCAGATCTAGTTGTGGGTCTGAGGGTGAGTTGTCAAATTAACCCTCACACCTAAATTCCATAAGCAAAGACCACCAACCATTACTTACTATATTAGTGAACTTTTTGTAAATAAACAAAAGCTTCCAACCCACCCTGGAAAAATGTAAAATAATATTGAAAACAAATGGTACAAATGGAAAGCCAGTGTACTGACTACATCTTCTTTGGTTCCTTTGAAGTCTTGTTTCCAATTACCTATGCTTGAAAATAAATTGCTTAAATTGTAATGTAAATACAACATCCTTTGGTCCCAGGGAGTTTCAGCATTAGGATAGCAGTGAGGTCCTAAAGAATGCCTAATGCCTGTGAGGACTGTGTGTACTCATTTCTGATTCTCTAGGAATACAGGTCCTATTGGCACGGTAATCATCCTGGACTATTTCCATGCCGTGTGGGTGAACTGCTGGACATGCTGAACCAATATTGGTACTGCGGGTGCCAAAGGCCACAGGCACCAAAGTTTCCAGTTAAATTGTTGGAAGTAAAATGCCTGGATCCTGAATTGGACCCCTCTGACTTTACTTTATAAAAATGAGAAAAGTTGCTATTGATAATAGTCCACTTACGATTGCTGGCCAGTCTGGAGATTCACTGTTTTTACATATAGATTCAGGACTAATTTTCTGCAATCTTTCTGTTCCCATTGGGCATCTTGTGCTCTTATGAACCACACAGTCTTGGTTAAGAAGGCAGGACCAAGGCAAGGATGGGGGTCACACTCTCTGTTTCTCCCACCTGGAAGCCAAGAGCCTGACTGGGATGATTTAGGGCTACAGCTGCTTATTGCTGAGGGAAATTTCAAATTCACTGTAAATGAAATCATAGCATCCTCTCTGCATCAATACTCCTGACACATCTAATTCAAGGAAATAGGGGGACCAATTTAATATTTGATCAAAGGGATATTTGAAAAGGACAAGATGCAAGCAAGCAATTTAATAATGGGTCATTAGAAGTGGGAATAAGAGCAGGTAGCAAAATTTTTCCTCTCTATGATTTCTTAGAAGTACTTTCAGCAGCCAGTCCGTAAAGGGAAATGTTTTACAGACACTTGCATTTAAGAAAAAGTCTCGCTGTACTGTGCTCAGGTACTGCTTCTGTGGAATTCACTTCCCGCCAGACACTGTGGGAGATACTGAGGACCACTGAGTTTTCCTTTTCCCGGTGAACTCTGAGGAAGACATCCATTCAGACAGATAATTCCTTAGTTATACATAAAAAGGGCATGGCTTTTCGCTTCTCCTTTTTTGCTCAAGGCTCTATAAGCATGCATGTCCCTAACATTGTAAAACTGGTCTCTCTTACAATAGAAGCTGTAAAAGGACCAGCAGTTCTAGAATGAGGAAGAACAGAGTGAAGGACCATTGGAAGCAAAAATTATGTTTTAGTTTTTCAGTACTTCTTTTATATAAAATGATTTTAGCAAGTTCAGAAAATGTGAATTGGATTATAAAATTCTAAAAATTAGCCAGACAAACTGAAAGCCACAATGAGATACTAAAATGACTAAATTGAAACAAACAATAAAAAACGCCAAACAAGCAGAATATTTGGAATATTCACATGCTACCGGGGTGAATGCAAAATAAACTGGTGCAGCCACCTGAGGAAGACAAGACTTTGGGTGCACTTGTAGAGTAGAAAGAAAGCCTGACATTATCACTGGGATCCCTGAACTGGACATGCCTTTGAGATTTGATGCAGTGCCTGGCATTTGGCAGGACTCAGTGGAAGTTAGCTCTTCTGTGTCCTTTCTGAGAGGGGAGAAATCAGAAGAGCCAGGAAAACAGGAGTTTTCAGGGAAGCCTTGCTTCCTCAAGCCTCTGGCTGAGCACAGCAGGTGTCCTATCAAGGTGTTGGCATCAGGAGCAGATAAACCCCAATTAGCCATCTTTGGCCTTCTTTTCCAGGTATGAAGCTGCAGGGGATCCCCTTGCTAGGGAATCCTGGAAGGATCTTGGGTCTTCACCTTTTGAGGACTCCTCCTTTGTCAAATTTAATATGTGTGCTTCCTTTTCTTCCATCAGCCCTGGAATGGGAAGAAGAAAGCTTCAACTGCTTTCAAGGCTGAGCAAATAAAGTTTTTTTTTTTTTTTTTTCTTTTACAATTGATTCCATTGCAGAGACAGCATTAGACTGATTTATTCAAATCAATTCTGGGTAAAAGAGAGTTTAAGAATGAGTTCTCTTTCCCCAGGAAATTCGATTGATAGATTAGCACTTGAAGTGTGGTAGGTGTGTGACTGGCTTCGGAGGGGAATGTGGGCTGGCTGGCACTCCAGACAGGCTCAGCAAAGCATTTTCCTGGGGGACTTGAGTGAGATGTAGTCCTCGTTGGTATCAGGGGATGCCCAGATTCTTGTGTGTGTGTGTTATTCTTTCTTTTAATTAATTAATTTATTTTAATTGGAGGATAATTACTTTACAATATTGTGGTGGTTTTTGCTATACATTGACATGATCAGTCACAGGTGCACACGTGTCCTCCCATCCTGAATCCCCTCCCCACTCCGTCTCCACCCCATCCCTCTGGATTGTCCCAGGGTACCAGCTTTGAGTGCCCTGCTTCATGTACTGAACTTGCACTGGTCATCTATTTTACATATGGTAATATACATGTTTCAGTGCTATTCTCTCAGATCATCCCTTCCTCATCTTCACCCAGAGTCCAAAAGTCTGTTCTTCACATCTGTGTCTCTTTTGCTGCCTTGCATATAGGATCATCATTACCATCTTTCTAAATTCCATATATATGCATTAATATACTGTACTGGTACTTCTCTTTCTGATTTACTTCACTGTGTATATCAGGCTCTAGTTTCTTCCACCTCACTAGAACTGACTTAAATGCATTCTTTTTTATATCTCAGTAATATTACATCGTGCATATGTACCGCAACTTCCTCATCCATTCATCTGCTGACAGACATCTAGGCTGCTTCTATGCCCTAGCTGTTGCCAACAATACTGCAATGAACATTGGGGTACAAGTGTCTCTTTAAATTCTGGTTTCCTTGGAGTGTATGCTCAGCAGTGGGATTGCTAGGTCGTATGGCAGTTGTATTTCCAATTTTTTAAGGAATTTCCACACTGTTGTCAATAGTGGCTGTACCAGTTTGCATTCCCACCAACTGTATAAAAGGGTTCCCTTTTCTCAACACTCTCTCTGGCATTTATTGTTTATAGATTTTTTCATGACAACCATTCTGACCAGCATGAGACCACAGCATCACTGTGGTTTTGGTTTGCATTTCTCTTAGTGAGTGATGGTAAGCATCTTTTCATATGTTTATTAGCCATCTGTATGTCTTCTTTGGAGAAATGTCTGTTTAGTTCGTTGGCCCACTTTTTTTGGGTTGTTCATTTTCCTGATATTGAGCTGCATGATCTGCTTGTATATTTTGGAAATTAATTGTTTGTCAGTTGTTTCATTTGCTATTATTTTCTCCCATTCTGAAGGTCACCTTTTCACCTTGCTTATAGTTTCTGTCATTGTGCAAAAGCTTTTAGAGGAAATGCTTTCAGTTTTCGCCATTGAGGATAATGATTGTTGTGAGTTTGTCATATATGACTTTTATTTTCCTTCTATGCCTGCTTCTGGAGAGCATTTGCCATAAATGGGTGTTGAGTTTAGTCAAAGGGTTTCTCTGCATCTATTGAGATAATCATATGTTTTTGTTTTTGTTTCATTTATTTTTATTAGTTGGAGGCTAATTACTTTACAATATTGTAGTGGGTTTTGTCTTACATTGCATGAATCAGCCATCGATTTACATGTATTCCCCATCCCGATCCCGCCTCCCACCTTCCTCTCTACCCGATCCTTCTGGGTCTTCCCAGTGCACCAGACCCGAGCACTTGTCTCATGCATCCAACCTGGGCTGGTGATCTGTTTCACCATAGATAATATACATGTTTCGATTCTGTTCTCTCGAAACATCCCACCCTCGCCTTTTCCCACAGAGTCCAAAAGTCTGTTCTGTACATCTGTGTCTCTTTTTCTGTTTTGCATATAGGGTTATCATTACCATCTTTCTAAATTCCATATATATGTGTTAGTATCTTTATGGTTTTTATCTTTCAATTTGTTAATATAGTGTATCACATTGATTGATTTGTAAGTATTGAAGAATCCTTGCATCCCTGGGATAAAGTCCACTTGGTCATGATGTATAATATTTTTAATATGTTGTTGGATTCTGTTTGCTAGAATTTTGTTGAGGATTTTTGCATATATGTTCATCAGTAATATTGGCCTGTAGTTTTCTTTTCTTTTGTTTGTGTGTGACATCTTTGTCTGATTTTGATATTAGGGTGATGGTGGCCTCATAAAATGAGTTTAGGAGTTTACCTTCCTCTGAAATTTTCTGGAAGAGCTTGAGTTGGAAAGATACTAGGTCTTCTCTAAGTTTTTGGTAGAATTCACCTAAGAAGCCATCTGGTCCTGGGCTTTTGTTTGTTGGAAGATTTTTGATTACAGTTTTGATTTCCGTGCTTGTGATTGGTTTGTTTAGATTTTCTGTTTCTTCATGGTTCAGTTTACCAAGGCTAGATTTGTAGTGCAGAATGTGATTTATCCTGGAGAATGTTCTGTGTGCACTTGGACAGAAGGTAAAATCCATTGTTTTGGGGTGAAAAGCCCTGTATAAATCTATTTGGTCTACCTGGTCCATTGTATCACTTAAAGCTTGTGTTTCCTTGCTAATTTTCTGTCTGGTTGATCTATCTATAAGGGCCCACAGTGATATTATGTTACTGTTAATTTCCCCTTTCATACTTGTTAGCATTTGGCTTCCATGTTGGGGTGTTTTTATGTTGGGTGCACATATATTTATAATTGCTATATCTTCCTCTTGGATTGATCCCTTGACCATTATGTAGTGTCCTTCTTTGTCTCTTATCATGGTCGTTTTTTCAAAGTCTATTTTATCTGATATGAATATTGCAACTCCTGCTTTTTTTTTTTTTTTTTTTTTTGGTCTCCATTTACATGTCTTTTTCCAACTGTTCACTTTCAGTCTGTATGTGTCCCTAGGTTTGAGGTGGGTCGCTTGTAGACAGCATATATAGGGGTCTTATTTCTGTATCCATTCAGCCAGTCTTTATCTTTTTGCTAGAGCATTTAACCCATGTACATTTAAAGTAATTATTAAGTATAATCCTTACCATTTACTTTCTTGTTTTGAGTTCATTTTTATAAATCGTTTCTGTGTTTCCTGTCTAGAGAAATTCTTTTAGAATTTGTTGAAGAGCTGGTTTGGTTCTACTGAATTCTGTTAGCTTTTGCTTCTCTGTAAAGCTTTCGATTTCTCTTTCATAACTAAATGAGATTCTTACTGAGTAGAATAATCTTGGTTGTAGGTTTTTCTCTTTCATCACTTTAAGTATGTCCTGCCATTCCCTTCTGGCCTGAGGAGTTGACCTGAAAGATCAGCTGTTATCCAGATCCTTGTGTGTTATTTGTTGCTTTTCCTTTGCTGCTTTTAATATTTATTCTTTGCGTTTAATTTTTGTTAATTTGATTAGTATGTGTCTTGGGGTCTTGTGGTGTTTTGCCTTGAGTTTATTCTGTTTGGGACTCTCTGGGTTTCTTGGACTTGGGGGGCTATTTCCTTCCCCATTTGATGCGAGTTTTCAACTATTATCTTCTCAAGTATTTTCTCATGCCTTTCTTTTTGTCTGCTTCTTCTGCGACACCTATTATTAGAATCTTGAGGCGTTTAACATTGGCCCAGAGGTATCTGAGGTTGTCTTCATTTCTTTTAATTATTTTTTTTCTTTTTTCCTCTCTCCTTCATTTATTTCCACCATTCTATCTTCCACCTCACTTATCCTTTCTCGTCTGCCTCAGTTATTCTACTGTTGGTTCTCTCCAGAGTTTTTCTAATCCAAGTTATTGCATTGTTCATTATTGTTTCACTTTTCTGTATCTCTTCTAGGTCCTTGTTAAACATTTCTTGCATCTTCTCAATTCTTTTCTCTAGTCTATTTATCTGTAACTCCATTTTGTTTTCAAGATTTTGGATATTATTTACTATCATTTTTCTGAATTCTTTTTTTTTTGGGTAGACTCCCTATCTAGTCCTCTTTTGTTGGGGTTGGTGGGTTTTTATCATGTTCCTTCACCTGCTGAGTATTTCTCTGACTTTTCATTTTGCTTAGGTTGCTGTGTTTGGGATGCCCTTTCTGCAGGCTGGAAGGTCATGATTCCTTTTAATTGTGAAGTCTGCTCTCAGTGGGTGTGTTTGGAACAGTGGCTTTTCAAGGTTTTCTGGCTGGGGGAACTTCTGTCTGTGTTATGGTGGGTGAAGCTGGATCTCTTCTCTCTGGAGTGCAGTGAAGTCTCTCTGGGTTTTTTATGGCTTTGGACAAAGGCCATCTTTTAATGTTAGGGTTATGTTCCTGTTTTGCTGGAGAATTAGCATGGTTTGTCTTGCACTGAAATTTGTTGGCTCTTGGGTGGAGCTTGGTTTCAGGGTAAGTATGGAGACTTTTGGGTGTGCTCTTGTCTATTAATGTTCCCTGGAGTCTGGAGTTCTCTGATGTTCTAAAGTTCTGGAGTTGAGCCTCCTTCTCTGGGTTTCAGTCCTCCTCTTACAGTAGCTTCAAGACTTCTTCATCCATACAGCATAGAAGATAAAACCACTAGGTTAATGGTGAAATAATTCTCCAAAACCAGGAACACCCAGAAAGGTTCACAGGGTTATATAGAGAAGAGAAGAGGGAGAAGGGAGATAGACATGACTAGGAGGAGACAAATTAGAGTCAGAAGTGGAGAGAGCAATCAAGTCAATAATCGAGTCCCTAAGTGCTCTCCTCAGCCAGGAACACCCAGATAGTCACATAGATATGTAGAGAAGATCAAGGAAGGAGACAGAGCTGACCCAGAGGGCAGTAGGGAGAGTCAAAAGTGGAGTGAGAAATCTAGCCACTAATCAAATCCCTGAGTGAAAATGTATACTGAAGATTAGATTCTTAAAGGTACAAAATTAATAGCAAATATAAAAAAGCAAATATTAAAAACCTAGGATAGAGCTTAGACTCTCAAAAATACAATATAAGAAATACAAAACAAAATCAATCACAAACATTTTAAAAACATGGAATTTGCTTTAAAAAATAGTTTTTTTTAATTTGTTTTTTGTGTTTTTTTTCTTTTTTTTTTTTTAGAAAGGTAATGCTGCTACTGCTAAGTCGCTTCAGTTGCATCCGACTCTGTGCGACCCCATAGATGGCAGGCAGCCCACCAGGCTCCCCCGTCCCTGGGGTTCTCCAGGCAAGAACACTGGAGTGGGTTGCCATTTCCTTCTCCAATGCATGAAAGTGAAAAGTGAAAGTGAAGTAGCTCAGTCGTGTCCGACTCTTAGACCCCATGGACTGCAGCCTACCAGGCTTCTCCATGGGATTTTCCAGGCAAGAGTTCTGGAGTGGGGTGCCATTGCCTTCTCTGTAGAAAGGTAATAGCAGGCTATAAAAATGAAAGTTCATAGAGTAATAAAGAACTATTTTTTTTTTAGTTAAAAAGTTATAATAGTAAAAAATATATATCTAGGAATTTCTCTGGAGCTGTGGTGGTCAGTGTGGCATCAGTTCAGTGTCAGATTGTCCCTGTTTCAGTTTGTTCTTGTTCTCAAGGTCTATAGTTGCCTCTCAGATGCACAATCTCAGCATGAATTGCAGGGTTTTAATCTGTTGCACCTGTCTCTTCTGGGGCAGTTCCCATTTCTTTGTTTACTTTGGCTTCCTTTGTTTGCAACTCTTTTCAGTGTCTAATTTCTGCCCTGACACCAAGGGGTGCAAGTCGCCACTTATTTAGGCTCACTTATTCAGCTTTGCTGTAGGGAAGGAGGGATAGTGCAAACAGATACCACCGGCGTGCGTGGGGAGTCCTTGCAGCGGATGGACCGCACTGGGTTTGCCACCGCCCGAGGTGCTGTGTATTCTCTGGGTCCGCACCGCTCAGGCTCCAGGGTGCCCCGCCAGGGCACTGCCCCAAGTGGCCCCTGTGTTTCATGCACCCCCCAGGTCTGAGCTGCTCAGGGTCTCGGGTGCTCTGCAAGGGCGCAGACCCAGATGGGCTTGTTGCTTTGTGCCCTTCCTAGGTCCAGGCCGCTCGGGCAAGGGGGGCTGTGGTGAGAGCACTGTCCCAGGTGGGCCGTGTGTCCTCGGCTCTTCCCCAGTCCCGACCGCTTGGTTTCCTGGGTGTGCTGCGATGCGACAGTCCCAGGTGTTCCGAGTGTCTCCTCCGGGGAGCTGATTTCAGGCTGTAACACTCTGGTGGATGAGATCTGTCCAGGATCCCAGGAAGATGCGGTTATCAACTGGCAGCCTTCTCACAATTTGGTGGCAGATGTAGCCTCTGGGGCCGAGACTGCAGCAGCCCCTTGGCTTCTGGCTCTGGCTGTCACACACCTGCCTCTCTGTCTCCAGGGAGGGACGGCCCTGAATGGCAGACGGCTTGCTCTCTTTTGGTATTTGCTAGGGCACAGTCCTTTGCTCTGTGAGCCCACCAGGGGTCACCATGCAGTGTAAGAGCCTTTTGTGGGAAAGGTCCTTTTTCTTTGGTCTCTCTGGCAATGCCAGTTTGGGTTGCTGCCTCACATTAGTCCCCTCAGATTGTCCTCAGGGCACTCAAGCCTAGTCCTCATCCTAAGGACAGTTGATGTAGCCTGCGCCCCCCCGCACAGCCCCACTCTCTGCTGGCAGAGGCCAGTGTCTGAGCAGCTTCTCCACAAGCAGCTGTAGTTAGGCACACATTCTGTGTTTGTTGTTTGTTGTTATGTTGTCCTCTGAGATTCATATAGAATAATTTTGAAAGACATTATGATCATTTGCTTAGAGTAGTCATTTCAACAAGTGAATTTATTGGCTACTTTGAATTAATTCTGAATGCAAACTACCAATACAGAAAAGTGTATTCCTCACATTTTTATCGAAAAAGACTAAGAGTAATTACTTTTTCATCTGTACAACCATTTTCACTTCACTTGAATTAATTTCTCTGTAGCTATTTATACAGAAAAATCTTAGAAAATGTTAACTAGAGAAGCAATTTTCTTTATGATGTATAATTTTTTTATTGAGTTATAGTTGACATAACATATTCATTTCAGGTATACAATATAATGATTTACTATTTGTACACATTGCAAAATGAACACCATAAAAAAATTAGTAGGTAGGAGAGGGGATCGGGATGGGGAATACATGTAAATCCATGGCTGATTCATGTCAATGTAAGACAAAACCCACTACAATATTGTAAAGTAATTAGCCTCCAACTAATAAAAATAAATGAAAAAAAAAAAGAAAGAAACACAACATGGTTGTTTCTAAGTCTGGCAATTATGAATAAAGCTGCTACAAACTGCTGAAAAAAATTAGTAATATCTGCCACCATTCATAGTTAGAAAAAAAATATTTCTTGTGATGAGGACTGTTAAGATTTACTCTTTTGGCAACATAACATTTCAAAAATTAACAAGCAAAATATTGCTTTAGGAACTTGGAAATGACAAGGATTCCAGGCGTGATTTCCCCTGACCTGGGCAAAATAAATTCTGCTGTTCACACACCACTGGATGAAAAGCAAAGTTAAGAATGATGGCACTAAAAATAAAAATTTGAAGTAGAGCTAAGTGGGAAGAAAGTTGAGGGCAGAAGCCCCTCTAGGAGATGAGACACAGTGTGGGAGATGAAAGAAAAAAATCAATTCTTCTTTACCATTCCCTGGGGAGATGTAAAATATATGATTAGAGTACAAAGACATTCCACACTCAGCTCCCAAGACTGCCTTTGAGTTATGGACTGATGTCCATAGCCTAGCTACAGCTCTGCTTGAACTCTGAAACAAACAACTGTTGAATTTGCAGTTGGTAAATCTGGTAGATGCCATTGATTTTTTATATCAGAAGATGCCACTAATATTGATAAAGTAGTTTTCTAATGAATAAAAAGATACTTGGTGGGTCTGAAAAAACTTCCAAAAGATGGCACAGTAACTATAAACAGGTGGAATTAGCTACTCCATTAATGAATTTCATAAGAATGGGAATCCACTAAACTAATAAATTGAAGAATATTGTTTGTTTACTCCTGTTTAAGAGAAGACAAAAGATGCTGGGGGAAATAAGATCCACAAACAGTCTGTTTTCTCAGATGTTGAGATGTAAATAAGAAAAGCCTAGTTTGGGAATCCTGCAGCTTGTGCATGCACCTGAGAATCAAAACAAGAATCACTGTGGGGCCATTTCAAAGGAATATGCCACACAGCTGGTCTCATTCAGCTGATTTTATGAGTACCTTTAAACAAAAAGATCTTTGCTACTATCAACTGTTCCTGAGCATTTGTTTGTTTCGTGGAGAGTTTTTTTGTTTGTTTGAGGACTGAAAATGAAGGAAAAGAAGTGGTATTAAATCCTATCTTCAGGGATAAGTATGCATTATAATGTTCAGTTTCTTTATTTACATCTCAGAGTTGTCATTAAATAATTCTTAAAAGTACTTTTCAAAAAATAAAATATTGATTGGATTTAATGTTATTATTCCCTGAACAACAATAGGGGAGATATTAAAGTTCTGTAAGATGTTCAGAGAAAGGAATGCATATTTTCCATAAAATAAACATAGTATTAAGTAGGCCAAATATCTGTTCAGATTTTTCTCTAACATCTTGCAGATATGAGTCAACTAAATATTTATCTGCTATTTTAATTTTCCTTTCTTTCTTCCTTCCTTGTTTCCTTTTTTTCCTTCCTTTCTCTCTCATTTTCCTTTATTTCTCTTTATCATTTTTTTTAAATTCCAAATTAAAAATAAGTTTTTGCGCCCCCTTTTTAAAAGCCAAATCTGGTGGATAAAGTGAGTCAACCCAGTGTTCTATTTACTCTTTCTTCCTTGACATTGATTCTCAAATGTCATGAACTAAAACTCACTTTACTTGGATAACAGAAATTCTAGAACTTTTAATCCTGATTTTCAAATTGCAACCTCTTGAAAAAGTATATTTCATGCAAGCATGCACATTCTTAGCTACACAAGAATATAGATCTGTTTTTTTGTCTTACTCTATTCTAGTCTTGTTAGTGCTTAAGTCAACCACTTACAAGATGGCCTTTTAACATATCATCAAGTTTTGGTTTAAACAACACTTGTTCTTCAGAATCCTAGGTAGTGTTATTTATGTGATGCATATGAGTTTGGGGCATGTGTCATGGGCAGTTTTTCAGGTCTATAACACCATCCCCAATTCAGGCACCATGCAGCACATGTTCAATCCCTTTTAAAGACTCTCCCTACCACCCTCACTCTTGTACTATTACAAAGACTCGGGATTACATAAATATCTTTCAGGTGTTTTTTCAACTTCTTGCTTTTATTAAGAAGTGATACAAATATTCCCAGTGTTCATTTAACCCACTGGCTCTGATTGGGAAGAGTTTTTTAATACTGTGTAATACTTATGCTTCAGAAAAATAATTGAGAACTGAATATAACTGCTCTCTCTCTTCATGCTCACTAGATCTTATTCTTCTGATAAGTAACACTATTTACAAAAATAAATAAGGCCTTTCCCCAAGTATCTTATAGGTATTCTTTGTTTTCCCATATGGTAAATCTGTGGAAAATATTAGATTTTCCATTGTATAAAAAGAGAAACAGTCACAGAAATTAGTACCCTAGCAATAATACTGATGGAAAAATATTTCAAATTAACTAACTTCTAAGGTCCAGTCTTAATCCATAAAATCCCTTTTTTCTCAGATATTAAGTTCATTTCTTAAACTATATTAAGGAAACACATACAATATTTCAATCCCTCTTTTTCAGAAATTTGAAATAACTCTCAAATAGTATTCTATAGTGTCCTTAGATCAGTGGCCCCCAACCTTTCAGCACCAGGAACCGGTTTCACGGAAGCCAATTTTTCCAAGGATGGGGTGGGGGGATGGTTCAAGTGGTAATGTGAGGAAAAGCACTTGAAGCTTCACTCACTTCCCCCAATTTCCCTCCTATTTTGCAGCCAGATGCTTAACAGGCCAGTCTGAGGCCTGGGGGCTGGGGACCCATTGCCTTAAATGATATTTTAGTACAAAATTCACCATTTTTGACAGCAAAAGCATTTGATATTATGTCTTAACAGAAAATTTGGAGTTCTGAGACATTTATGAAACTTGAGAATTAGAAAGCAAGCAAAACAAACCAAAAAACCTGAATTTTTGTGCAATGCTGATGGTCTTGTGTGGAAAAATTCTATTGACCTACAAAAAAGTCTCAAAAGAAACCATTCCTGGATTTTTTTTTTTTTTCCCTGAAGTGGACAGCTAGAATTGAAAAGTAACTTATCATAAGGAGTTTTTCAGGCAGCTTCAATGCAGCTCCAAATGTTTGTATATTCTCAGGATCTGCGGAGTTAGTGGATGTTTCTGAAATGTAGAACTAGGTGCATCGGTGTAGAACAGAGTATCAGTGCTAAGGGTGTTGAAGGAGATCCAAGTAGCAGAAGTTTGATAAATCCATTCAGGCGGAGACCTGGACTCTCTCTCCTATCTATACCAGCTTTCCATATGCAGTATTAAAATTTTGTCAAATATCTACATGGATTAGATTAAGGAGTAACTTAATGATTTGGACCTTACTTAAAAGGCATGTTATCATTTATCATAAACTTTTTATATAATTTCACTTGCATTCATATCTACTAAAATATCTGTCAACTCTAAATAAAATAAACTTCACTGGATATGCAGGTCAAGAAGCAACAGTTAGAACCAGATATGGAACAACAGACTGGCTCAAAATTGGGAAAGTACATCAAGGCTGTTTTTGTCACCCTGCTTATTTAACCTATATGCAGAGTACATCATGAGAAATGCCAGGCTGGATGAAGCACAAGCAGGAATCAAGATTGTGGGGAGAAATATCAAAAACCTCAGATATGCAGATGATACCACCTTTATGGCAGATATAGTGAAGAGGAACTAAAGAGCCTCTTGATGAAGGTGAAAAAGAAGAGTGAAAAAGCTGGTTTAAAACTCAACAATAAAAAAACTAGCATCATGGCATTTGGGCTCATCAGTTCATGCAAATAGATGGAGAAACAATGAAAACAGTGACAGACCTTATTTTCTTGAGTTCCAAAATCACTGTGGACAGTGACGGCGAACCATGAAATTAAAAGATCCTTACTCCTTGGAAGAAAAGCTATGGCAATCTAGACAGTATTATTAAAAAACAGAGACATCACCTTGGCTACAAATATCCATCTAGTCAAAGCTATGGTTTCTCCAGTCATGTAGGAATGTAAGAGCTGGACCCTAAAGAAGGCTGAGCGCTGAAGAATTGATGCCTTCTAACTGTGGTGCTAGCAAAGACTTTTGAGAGTCCCTTGGACAGCAAGGATATCAAACCAGTCAATCCTAAAGGAAATCAGCCCTGAATATTCATTGGAAGGACTGATGCTGAGGCTGAAGCTCCAATACTTTGGCCACCTGATGTGAAGAGCTGACTAACTGAAAACTACCCTGATGCTGGGAAAGATTGAATGTAGGAGGAGAAGGAGACAACAGAGGATGAGATGACTGGATGGCAGCAGTGACTTAGTGGACATGAGTTTGAGTAAAGTCTTGGAAATGGTGAAGGACAGGGAAGCCTGGCATGCTGCAGTCCATGGGGTCACAAAGAATCAGACATGACTGAGCAACTGATCATAAGCATAAACCATCAGTGGGTGACAGGACGGTCTCAGTCTGTAGTTGTCTTATATACTTATATAAATATTTATATACTTATATAAATAGTACTTATATAATACTTATAAGTAATAAGTATTTAGCATTAATAATAGTAATAGCAACTAATAGCAATAATAGTAATAATCAGTAATTATTAGTAATAATTAGTAATTAGTAATAGTAATAATTAGTAGTAATAGTAATAATAAGCATTAAATATAATAATAAATGATACTTATATAAATATTTATATTTATTTATAGAGTCTTAGTACTATCTATACTTAGGATTTATAACTAAAAAAAGTCAAATGTAGACCAGTTTTACCTCATAGCCATTACTAGATATGTAAGAGCTTAATTAAATCTTTATTAATCTGATGCTTTTTCACCAATGTGTTTGCATCCTCACAGAGCATTTCTACAACTCAGAGATAGGCAATGTGAGAAGATGGTTGTCATTCTTGAGAACAAGTTATTTTTTTAATCTTTTATCCTTCTCTGATGAAACTGAAGTTCACGTTTCTCTCCCAGATTCCTTATTCTCTGTGCCCACTTCAATGTCTCCATGATGTGTCAGACCAGCCTAACATTTTTATGCAGAATGCTCCCTCACATGTAGCAAAGGACAAGACATCCAGTTCTACTGAGAAGGGAACTCAAGACCCTGAAGCTCACATGCACTCATTTGGAGACTACATCAGCTTCTCTTTTTTAGGATACGCTATTTCTCTCTCACAATAAATAAAAGACAGTTAGATAAGCATGAAACAGTCATTAGTAGGCTGATATAGCACCAGGATTTTTGTAGGCCTTTTCACTAAGCAAAATTCTTACTTTTGAAAATATGCATGAAGGACTTCCCTGGTGGTCCAGTAGCTAAGACTCCACTCTCCCATTGTAAGGGGCCAGGGTTTGATCTCTTCATGGAACTAGATCCCACAAGTGTGCCATAACTAAAGATCCTGCATGCCACAACTAAGAACCAGTGTGACCAAATAAATAAATTTTTTTAAGTAATTATGTTATTATGACTAAAACACCTAAAGAGGAAATTTGAAGAACTTATAATCTAAGCAGTTTCTTTACCTGGTATCACTTACTTGAATGACACTGTATTTAAAAGATCTTGATAAATAGATTTGCACTCAAGTATTAAAACAACTCTGAAAATTGAGTTATTTGCCTATTTTGCAGATTTCAAATTCCCTATTAGAGTAATTCAATAAATTTCAACATATGAATCACTTCCAATGACTTCACTTAAATAGTCATGAATTCTTAAATGATTATGAATTAAGTAAATAGGCATCAGGTTTGACTCATTATTTCAGTAGTCATAGTTCTCAACAAATGAAAAACAGAAACCTCAATGTGACTAAAATCAATTTTATGTAAGAACTAAAACAAAGATTTCTATTTCTACTTTATGAACTATTCAGGAGTAGATCTTATTCAACCTTTATAACATTTGCAGCTAATATGCCCCAGTCAGAAGACTAGAAAAAGTCTATTTTCACCTCTAGATTCCACACTGAAAGGACAAATGAGTATATATTTTTAGTGTGAAAAAAAGTACCATGTAGCTTATTTCAGGAAATTAAAGACCTTAACAACTTTTATAACAACATTGGTTCAAAGGAAAGCACATATGCCCAATAAAGAGATTATTTGTTAATTGACTGTGTGTTATTTCCATCCATTTCCATTATAATTTTATACTTACTTCTAATGTTACCTTGACCTTAGTTTTCCTATTCTCAATACATTGACTACAATTAGATTTTTGTCATAAAAATATTTAATTATGTTGAATGCACACATTTGTTTGCCTACAATGAAAAAACTAGCTTAAAACTCAACATTCAAAAAACTAAGATCATGGCATACAGTCCTATTAATTCATGGCAAATAAATGGGGAAAATGTGGAAGCAGTATTATATTTTGTTTTCTTGAGCTCCAAAATCACTGCAGACTGTGACTGCAGCCACAAAATTAAGACACTTGTTTCTTGAAAGAACAGCTAAAAAGCAAAGACATTATTTTGTCGGCAAAAGTCTGTATAGTAAAAGTTACGGTTTTTCCAGGAGTCAGGTATGGATTTGAGAGCTGGACCCTAGAGAAGGCTGAGCACCCATGAACTGATGTTTTTGACTGTGGTGCTGGAGAAAACTCTTGAGAGTCCCTTGGATTGCAAGGATATCAAACCAGTCCTCCCTAAAGGAAATCAACCTTGAATATTCATTGGAAGAAGTGATGCTGAGGCTGAAGCTCCAATACTTTGGC
This sequence comes from Cervus elaphus, assembly GCF_910594005.1. Lineage (NCBI taxonomy): Eukaryota > Metazoa > Chordata > Mammalia > Artiodactyla > Cervidae > Cervus > Cervus elaphus. Next base: position 928,435 of record NC_057831.1, on the reverse strand, counting down.
CACCTGATGTGAAGAGCTTACTCACTGGAAAAGACCCTGATGCTGGGAAAGATTGAGGGCAAGAGGAGAAGGGGGTGACAAAGGATGAGATGGTTGGATGGTATCACTGACTCAATGGACATGAGTTTCAGCAAACTCCATGAGATAGTGAAGGACAGGGAAGCATAGAATGCTACAGTTCATGGGGTCACAAAGAGTTGGACATGACTTAGTGACTAAACAACAACAAAATGAGAAAAGGCATGACATTGTCATCTCTGAGTTTTAAAAATTATATTTTTGTTTATTATTCTTAAACTAATTAAACTGTCTGCAAAAGTGGTTCTCCAACATTTTGGTCTTAATATTATTTGCTCAAGACTTTCTGGGTGAGGTAGGGGCAAGCCAATGCTTTAGATTCCTACTACACAAATGCAATTGAATCATTTAGGCCTTCATTAGTGCTTCTTAAAGCTGTAACAGGTATTTAAATCATTTAAATATCTTATTAAAATCAAATCCTGATAGAGAAGCTCTGGATGGGTCTGAGAGTCTGCATTTTCCAAAGAGGTTTGTTGAAAGTAGTTTAAAAACGGGTAGATAACCAAAGATCTTGTTTTCTTTTAAAATGTGTACAACTCATTAATTAAGACAGGGAGCACTTTGAAATAACACTGTAGTTGCTTGCCACATTTTTCTACCCTTTATGAAACTAATTTAAGCTGTTATTTGTAAATTTTGCCAATAAACTTTCAACAGTTACTTTTTCATAGTAATTTTAAAATTTTTTGTTGAAGCATAGTAGATTTTTAATGCTGTTTCAGTATACAAAATAGCGATTTAATATTTGTGTAGATTATATTCTTTGCCATAGTTAATTTAGTTAGAATTTTCTACATGAATTTTAAGGTAAGGAACATATGAAGACAAAGGTTATAGTTCCAAAAAGGTAGAGAAAATTGCCACAATTTGTCTAAAGTTTGTGGCATTTCAAAGTCCTGATTTTATTTTTCTTTTTTTTTTTTTTTAAAAAACTAAGTAAAACTTAGCATGTTTAATTGGTGAATCTACTATTTCAAGATTGTGACTAAAGAAGACCACTTGGATTTATACAAAAATACTCCAAAAATACCTAATATCATCTACAAATTCAACAAATATCTATTAATATCCAAAGACTTTTTTTTGTTGTTGTTATTACAGAAATAGAAAAGATTAATCCTAAAACTCACATGGAACCTCAGGGAACTCAAATAGCCAAAACAATTTTCAAAAACAACAGTTCTGTGTTCAGAGAAAGAAAACAACCTTTCTGATGTCACAACTTTTTAAGGATACCAATCCTATTGGATTGGGTCCCACCTTTACAGCATTGTTTAACCTTAATTACTTTCTAGGGGCCTCATCTCCAAATACAGACATACTGAGGGTTAGGGTTTCAACATATGAATTTGGGGACACACAACATTTTAGTCTATAACACATCATATACAAACAAATTAACCCCAAATGGATCAAATACCTAAATGTAAGGCCCAAAACTATAAAACTACAAGAAGAAAACAATGGAAAACTGCATCATGACATTGGATTTGCCAATGATTCTTGACTATGACACCAAATGCATAGGCAGTAAAATAAATAATAGACAAAAGAGACTACATCAAACTTCAAAGCTTCTTTTATGTATCAAAGGACACAATGAAGTTAAAAGGCAATCTATGAAAAGGTAGAAAATACTTACACGTTATATATTTGACAAAGGGTTAATATTCAGAATATATAAAGAACTCCTATGGCTCAGCAACAAGAAAAGTCAAATAATCCAATTTAAAAATGGATAAAGGACTTGAATAGACATTTTGCCAAAGAAGATTTATAAATAGCTAATAAGCATGTGAGAATATGTTTGCCATCACTAATCATCCAAAAAATGAAATCAGAACCATAGAGAGATGTCACCTTAATGGTTACATTTAAATATATATAAAATAGCAAATTGTAATAAGAAGGTGGAGAAATTGGAATCCCTGTGCACTGTTGGTGGGAATGTTAAAAGGTGCAGCCACTGTGGAAAACAATATGGAGATTACTCAGAAAATTAAAAATAAAACTACCAAATGATCTCAGCAATTCCATTTCTGGATATATAGCCAAAAGAATTGAAAGCAGTATCTCAAGTAACACTTTTGCACCTATATTCATAGTGGTATTAAATATTATTCATGATAGCCAAAAGATAGAAGCATCCGAAGTGTTCATCAGTAGGAATGGATAAACAGAATGTGAGGTATGCATACATTGGAATATTATTCAACCTTAAAAAAGAAAAAAATCTTACCACATGCTACAGTATAGATGAACTTTGAGAATATTATGTTAAGTGAAATAAGCCAGTGAAATAAAGACAGATACTGTACAATTCTCCCATAGGGTGTATTAAAAGTAATAAAATTCAAAGAAATAGAAAATAGAAAAATTATTACTGGAGGCTCAGATGAGGGGGGAAGGGGGGTTGTTTTATACAGAGTATTAAGTTTCAGTTTTTCAAGAAGAAACAGTTGCAGAGATCTTTTTCACAACAATGTGAATATACTGAACACTACTGAACTATAAATTTAAAATGACTGATAGGGTACATTTTATGTTATATGTGGAGTTTTTAAAATCACAATTTAAAAATATCCTGCAAAGATCCTGAAAGTCTGCTACATATCTCATCTCACACATGTGCACAATGATTAGAATAAAAAGTGCTCAAAGGTTGAAAACTAAGTGAAGAATTTATATTCCTTAGTCATTTTAATCTGTAGCATAGTTTGAACTCAGAGTTTTTAAACTCTTCAGTTCAGATCAGTTCAGTCAGTCATGTCTGACTCTTTGTGACTCCATGGACTGCAGCACACCAGGCCTCCCTGCCATCACCATCTCTCAGAATCTACCCAAACTCATGTCCATTGAGTCGATGATGCCATCCAACCAGCTCATCCTCTGTCGTCCCTTATCCTCCCGCCTTCAATCCTTCCCAGCATCAGGGTCTTTTCCAATGAGTCAGCTCTTGGCATCAGGTGGCAAAAGTAATGGAGTTTCAGCTTCAACATCAGTCCTTCCAATGAATATTCAGGACTGATTTCCCTTAGGATGGACTGGTTGGATCGCCTTGCAGTCCAAGGGAGTCTTAAGAGTCTTCTCCAACACCACAGTTCAAAAGCATCAATTCTTCGGTGCTCAGCTTTCTTTATAGTCCAATTCTCACATCCATACATGACTACTGGAAAAACCATAGCCTTGACTAGATGGACCTTTGTAGGCAAACTAATGTCACTGCTTTTTAATATGCTGTCTAGGTTGGTCATAACTTTTCTCCCAAGGAGTTAGCGTCTTTTGATTTCATGGCTGCAGTCACCATCTACAATGATTTTGGAGCCCCCCCCCCCCCAAAAAAAAGAAATAAGTAAAGTCAGCCACTGTTTCCACTGTTTTCCCATCTATTTGCCATGAAGTGATAGGACCAGATGCCATGATCTTAGTTTTCTGAATGTTGAGCTTTAAGCCAACTTTTTTACTCTCCTCTTTCACTTTTGTCAAGAGGCTCTTTAGTTCTTCTTCACTTTCTGCCGTAAGGGTGATGTTATCTGCATATCTGAGGTTATTGATATTTCTCCCAGCTATCTTGATTCTGGCTTGTGCTTCATCCAGCCCAGCGTTTCTCATGATGTACTCTGCATATAAGTTAAATAAGCAGGGTGACAATGTACAGCCTTGACATACTCCTTTTCCTATTTGGAACCAGTCTGCTGTTCCATGTCCAGTCCTAACTGTTGCTTCCTGACCTGCATACGGATATCTCAAGAGGCAGGTCAGGTGGTCTGGTATTCCCATTTCTTGAAGAATTTTCCACAGTTTATTGTGCCCAACACAGTCAAAGGCTTCAGTGTACTACAAAGTTTAACTTCATCTCTACCAGAAGGAACATATTTAATGGACTTGATTAAAATGCAGCCTATTTATTAAGCACTTGCTCTCCTCTTGAAGACTATAAGGTAAATATTATCAGCTCCTTTTTATAGATGAAAAGTCAGAGATTTAGTGAGAGAGAGCATTTTATCCAAGGAGTCAGAAAACAAATCTGTGGCTTGAAACTGCTGCTACTGCTGCTGCTAAGTCGCTTCAATTGTGACTTGAAACTAGATCTTTCTAATTTGAAATCATGATACCGTGTTGCCTCCAGCAACAAGCTTTAGACAATCAGGTAACTGAATTTAAAACTTTCAATATAGAAATGAGATTTATTAGTATTTCGTTTTCTCATTGAAATATACATGAGGGAAGAAATGAACATTCTCCTTTTCCAATTTCATTCTTTAGAGTTTATTATGTTAAGAAGCTATAGCTCATTCTATATATTTTTAGATATATATATACATATATATGTATATATGTCTGTATATATATGTATATATATGCATATACATATGTATATATAAATATATTTTTCTTTTCCTCTCTATATTTATTTACCCATTTACTTTATTTTTTGTTGTTCATTTACCATACTATGATTGTGCTAAACTCTACCTTACTTTTTTACACCAAAGATTGTAGAAGTATTTCCAGCATATTTAATTTATTTTGGTGACTGAACGGTCTTATATTATATAATTATACTACTGTTTATTTAACTATCCTTCTTATGTTTATAAACTTCTTTTATGCTCAGCATCTCTACTTCAAAGTCTAATTCCTGTTATTGATCCCAAACCCACTTCCACTGGTCACCTTTCCTTCCAAGTTGGCAGCAGCTCCATCTTTCCGGTAGCTCAAGAGAAATCTCCCTTTCTCTCAGTCCCCACTTACACAGGGTCAATAAAGCCTGTAGGCTCTAGCTTTAAAATATAACCTGAATTTGGTCTCATCTTATTAAGTTTCCACTGCCACCACCCTGGCCCAAGCCACTGTCATCTCTCACCAGGAGTACTGCAATAATTGATGATGTCCTTCTCTGACTGGAAACCCCTAATTCATTCAAAGTAAAAGCCAACATTCCTGCCATAGGTCACAGAGTTAAATGCCCCCCACCCCCACCAGGCTTTGATCTCCTATGCTATCTCTCTCCCCCAGAGCTCCAGAGCTGAAAGTCTTTCCTGCAGCCTTTGATCTGTCCTCTCTCTTCCCCAGAGCCTTCTGACCACAAGCCATCTGGACTCTTTCTGTGACGCACGGGCTTGCGCCTGCCTCAGGGCCCTTCCACTGGCCATCCTCTCTGCTTGAATCACTGTCAGTTGTCATCAACTGTCAGCTGATGTCCACAAGACCCCCTCCTTCACCTTCTTCAAGTATTTTCTCAACGTCACCTTCTCAATAAGGTTTATTCTAACTGCCACATTTAATTTTAGTCTTCCATCTCACTACTACTGATCTTTTGGCCAAGTTCTGCTATGTTTTAGTTACTTTTTGGCTGTACCCCAGGGCATGTGGGATCTTAGTTCCCTGACCAGGAACAAAACCAGCACCGCCTATGTTGAAAGGCAGAGTCTTACCCACTGGATGGCCGGGGAAGTTCCACTTCTCTCTCTTTTTAAATATAGCCTGAAAGTAAAAGTGTCAGTTTCTCAGCCATGTCCAACTCTTTGTGGCCCCATGGACTGTAGCCTGCCAGGCTCCCCTGTCCATAGAATTCTCCAGGCAAGAATACTGAAGTGGATTGTTATTTCCTTCTCTAGGGGATCTTCCAAACTCAGGGATCAAACTTGGGTTTCCTGCATTGCAAGCAGATTCTTTACCATCTGAGCCACCTGGGAAATCCGTAATATGGCATGCATTTTTTTTTTTAACTCATTATCTTTTATTGTTATTTTGCCTCTCTCTGTCTACAAGAATGTGACCTTAGGGGATATGGGGGAAAGGGGCAGGAGTCCTTGAACTTTATTCACTAATGTATCCCAAGTATCTAGAACAGAGTCTGAAGCATGAGGGCTGCTCAATAACTGCTGACTGAGTGAAAGAATGATCAGTGATGCTAATTCATGAGATATTGAAAATGCTATTCATTCAGTCGTGTCCAACTCTTTGCAGCCCCATGGCCTGTAACCCACCAGGTTCCTCTGTCCATGGATTTCCCAGGCAAGAATTTTGGAGTGGGTAGCCATTCCTTTCTCTGGGGGATCTTCCTGACCCAGGGATTGAGCCTGTGTCTCTCGCATCTCCTGCACTGGAAGGTGTATTCTTTACCATCCTAGCCACCAGGAAATGCTAATTCACATCTACCTTACATAATAAAAATGGACAGTATGAGTGATCAAATGTGATAGAAGTAGAATTTCAGAACCATAAGATGCTTTAAAGTTTACCAAATACAACTCATTTCAAAATTTAGAAAACAGCACCAGAGAAGTGAAAAGATTTATGAGATCATGCTGCTGGTTCATGGCAAAGAATAAGAAAAATCTGGATATTTTGGTTTAGTGCTCTTCCCCAATTCATCACTGGTTCTCTTAGCTGTTCCCTAAGTTTAACCTAGACTTCTTAAGTCTCTGGAGGACAGTCATAATTATATTCAAATGGTGTTTAACTTATTCCTCTCAAGAAACGTTGACTAATGCCTAAAGAAATGGTATCTTGATAGCTCATATACCAGCTCCAAGGATCCCCCACCAAACAGTCTGAGACCAGCCACCAGAACAAATGCAAATGAACCCCAGACTCAGGATCAGAGCACAGTGGGATCCCAGAATCCATCACCAATTGACTTAAGCACCTAGCCCTCTATAGCCTCTTCTGTTTTCATAGATGACTGTTTCTCACATGAAGTTAATCTTAAAATCAATCTAAATGCTTATATATGTGAGAGACAATTCCCATCTTACAAAAGATATTAGCCTTTGTGGTATTGAACAGGAACATCGCCTGGGAAGAAATGAAGGTTCAGTAAGTTCTCCCCAGTAGGCAGATTTCTGCTGTCTCTTTGCCTTGTCCTCTTTCCCTAGTTGTCATTCTTTTCCTCGGCAGGAAAAGCTGTGATAGTGAGTACCCAAGTCCTTTCATAACCAAAATTAATTTCTGCTCTTCCAAATTGTTAATTTTCAATTCTTTTTCCTAAATTCTTTTTTTTTTTAGCTATAGAGGAAGAACACCAAATAAAGGAAAAGAAAAGAAAAAAGTCTGGAAAGAAGAAAAGAGATGCCACCCCTGATCCTACAACCACAGATATTTCCCACTGAGGATGTGGAGGAAACGACTCGTGGGAGCCACTTATCCATAGTAAAGAAGATGAAGGGAAAATCAAAGAAATTAAAAGATGCACTTACTGTTAGACATGATGGTTTCATAACCTTTAATGAACTGAATACTGGGGGAAGAATTCTGTAACATTTTTGTGACTCAGCTTTATTAAAAAATATTTGTTATACTTATTAAGGGCAATACATCATGCTAGGGGCAGCAAATTTTACAAATACATATGTCCAAAGTGGAAACAGTAATATCATAGTACAAAGGGCCAGAAGAGCCCAAACATTTAAAATCTGCTAAGAAAAGGAAAAAATATAAATGAATATATTTACTCAATTAAAAAAAAAAGAAAGAAAAGAAAAAACTTAAGACTCATACAGTAATCAGTATGCCTTAATTCTTCTAACACATGATGGTGAAAAACTATAATTGACAGTAATACTGCTTCCATATCTGAAATAAACATGAAAGATAAGGAACACTATGCATTTTTACAGCCTTAAGGCAGAACATTTGAAGTGTTTACATAAAATGGAAATATTGTCATTGCTTTTGTTGTAGTTCAGTCACTAAGTCATGTATGACTCTTTTACAACCCCATGGACTGTAGCTCCCTTGTCCATGGGATTTCCCAGGCAAGAATATTGGAGTGGGTTGTCATTTCCTTCTCCAAGGGATCTTCCTAACCCAAGGATCAAACCCACATCTCTTGCATTGACAGCTGGATTCTTTACCATTGAACCACCTGAGGAAGCTCATATCATTGCTTAAGTGGGTTTCAAACCACCAATGTCTAAGTTCTTCAAAAGAATATGATTTAAATGAAAATTTATAATGTGTAAATGCCCAGGAATAAGTATCATCCTATGTCTAATTTTTTTTTCCCCTAGAGTTAAAATTTCCATAATTATCATGCTTGTGTGCTAAGTTGCTTCAGTGGTGTCTGACTGTTTGCAACATCGTGGGCTATAGCTCCCCAGGCTCCTCTGTCCATGGAATTCTCCAGGCAAGAATACTAGGCTGGGTAGCCATTCCCTTCTCCAGGGGATCTTTCCAACCCAGGGATTAAACCTGGGTCTCCTGCATTGCAGGGAGATTCTTTACCACCTGAGCCACCAGGGAAGCCCACCATAGATATCTAACCTGCATCTGGTAAGGATCATGGCTTAGGTCTATATCGCTTCTTGCTAGTAAGTTCTAGTCTCGTAAAAAACCCAATTCATCCATACTTGTCTCTGTTCTGTATACTTCACTTTCAAGCGAATGTCATAGATATGTATGCATATCACTATCAATATACTGTTTAGTGGGCTTTCCCTGTGTTTCAGCAGTAAAGAATCCACCTGCCAATGCAAAAGACATAAGAGATACAGGTTCAATCCCTGGGTTGAGAAGATCCCCTGGAGGAGGGCATGGCAATCCACTCCAGTATTCTTGCCTGGAGAATTTCATGGACAAAGGAGCCTGGCAGGCTGCAATTCATAAAGTCTCAAAGAGCCAGACACAACTGAAGCAACTTAGCCCAACTGCTTAGCAAAGTTACCCAAGCAGTCACCCAGGGCGTAGGTCAGAATACTAAAAATATCAAGGGGCACATAAAGTTACAGAGCGATAGATTAAGTGCTTTAAAGACAAACAAAGCCAGATCTGAAACTGTTCTAGCTTTTGCTTATTACATATCTTTCAGGAAATTAATTTCTTTGAGCCTTGGTATTCTCTCTGGAAAAGGAAGATTAAAATAAAGATCTCCTTGGCTGGATTAAAAAAAAACACTTTATTGGAATATAGTTGATTTACAATATTGTGTTAGTTTCTGCTATACAGAAAAGTGGATCAGTTGTATATATATATCCACTCTTTTTTAGATTATTTTCCCTTGTAGGCCTTTACAGAGTACTGAGTAGAGTTCTCTGTGCCATACAGTAGGTCCTTACTAGTTGTCTCTTTGGTGAATGGATAAAAGACAATTAATTCAGTGCCTGGATAGTTGCTCAATGAATTGATCTGCTATTATTAGAAAGTAATGGTATTCCCTCAAACCTTTGTGTGGGTGCTTAGTCATGTCTGATTCTGTGATCCCATGGGCTGTAACCCACCAGGTTCCTCTGTCCACAGGGATTCTCCATGCAAGAATACTGGAGTGGGTTGCCATGCCCTCTTGCAGGGGATCTTCCCAACCCAGGGATCAAACCCAGGTCTTCTGCAATGCAGGTAGATTCTTTATCATATGAGTCACCAGCTCAGAACTTGTTTTCTTAATTGCGTTGACTGGAAATGGGAAGTGCTTAGCAATCAATCAGTAATATTTCAGGCCAGATGGCAAAGCAGAGACAGGAAATAAAAACACTCAACAGAGTAACTGCCAAACCCCCAGGCTACAATTTTGTTATCTAGAGCATAATCAATCCACCAAATCAATGCAAAGTGTTTCAGAAACAGCCTTATCTCTCATTGCCTTTATGGTAGAACAGAAACATTACACTAAAAATAGAAAGCATGCCACTTCATGTCTGCATAAAGTGATAAAGAAACTGTGTCAGACAAATAGCATATTTGTAAGCTTTATCCTCATCAAGCACAATTTTTTTCAGTGTTTTAACAAATTTTTCATTTGTTAACTTTGTACAATTTGTTTCAATTGTAGTCTTTTGTTTTGTTTTTTAGGGTTCTATTGTTTTTTTCTGTTTTACAGTCAGAGAAATAATAAATTGAGCTATTCATTCTTCTGAGTGTCCCAGAAACTGAAAGGTATTGGTATCTTCTCAAGAAATCCTGTTCTCCTAGCTTCCCATGTTTGATTCTTGATGAAAGAACTGATAAGAGTTGTATTTCAAACTCTGTCTCCTGAAAAAGTCAGAGCCCACACTGCAGTTAATGGGTCACTGTTCTGTCCACCCAGAGAATAGAAGCCACACAGAGAAAGATGTTTGCTCAAGCAAGAGACTGAGTCCATCAAGAAAATAAGAAGGAAAGATAGTAGATAGAGAGACTTCAAGACAATACAGTGACCTGTATAGGTAAACATTTTGTTTTGTTTCATGATGGGTAGGACGTCAATCTACTGGTTGTTGTTTTCCCAACTATCAGTATTTTGACTGATCAAAGACTATAGAGTATTTTATTTCTCTTTAGCTGAATTTGGGAAGAGAGGCCAAGGGCAGGAAATCTGGGTCACTCTATTCTTAAGAAAGTCTTTGAATTTCAGATATTCATGATAGTGATAAAATATACAGATGGGTTCTAAATGCTACCTCTGCATTTCTCCACCCAAATAAAATAATCATTATCTACTGACTTGAAAACTGAAGTAAATGTTTCTAAGGGTAAAACCAACAATGCATTATTTGTGCTACCTGTAAATAAAGGATTACTAAAGCTTACAAATAATACAAAAGCCAACTTTACTCAATGGTTTTGAGTTTCTCTCAAACTTAATCTATTATTTGAAGAGTAACCACAAGCTAGACCAACCAGCTTGTTTTAACTTTTACCTCTTTCAATCCTAGGTCCTTCTGGAAAAGATATAAAAGTACAAAGAAAAGGCTGAAGGCTTGCACAAAATAAAAATGGAAATGAAGAGGTGAAAAGACAAGTGAGCTGTGTTTTTCCCAGTCTCAGACTGTCTTGTATAATTCAGAGGAAACTCTTCACCCAGCCCTCATACCCATCTGGACCTCACATTCATGCTACTGTGCTTGGGTCATTAGTCTTCTGGCCACTGATTTTTCTCTCAGAAATCACATGCTGCCCTCTGTCTCCTAACGTGAGAAATATCTCCAGTGCTCTATCCGTCAATTTTCCACCCGCTGCACAAAACTAACAAAAACTACTAGAGGAGCAAGCATAAATGGCCCTTATAAACCATAGGAGGTTTATTTTAAAATACTGTTAGCATCAATTAAGTTGTGAGGACACCAAGCCATGGTACACTAGGGAATCAGAGAACATGGGAGGCAGCAGCATGCATTGTGAACCACACTTCAACCCTGGGCAAGGAGGAATTAAAGGCGCTACTGACTAAAGACACTAAAAAGGGATGAAAATGACCACTGCCCGCCACTGACAGAAACACAGGTTTTAGGTTTCACTGGGATTAGCTGACTTCAGTTAATATACAAAGTGGTTCTCTAGATCCCATTGCCTTTCTTATCTGTTATTTGCAAGAGAATTAACAATAAAGAAAATGATTTCAGTGACTATTTTCTCAATTTTCCCAATGGTTGGGAGATTGCATTGGAGAGTTTCATTTATTTATGTTAATCAATGCCTTAGGGAAATGGGATTCCTGGGAAGGTGTTGACAAACTACTCCCACACAGGGAAAATCCAGTCACCCAACTTGTTTTTGTTAATAAAGCTTTATTGTAACACAATCATATTCATTTATGTATTGTCCGTGGCTGCTTTTGGGCTATCATAGTAGAATTGAATAGTTATACCAGAAACCACACGATCCTCAAGGCCAAAAATATTTTACTACCTGGTCCTTTATAGAAAAATTTTGTTGACTTCCACCTTAGTTAATTAGTTTAATTCTTTCACAGAATGCCAGTTGAGAAATTCTGCTGCTATTTGACTGAAGCAAACTAATAATATGATGATCCAAGAAAGAAGCTGTCACTCTCTGAAAGTCTACCTCAGATTTATGATGGGTTGGAAAGATGAAAACTAAGAGGAATATCTAGACCAGTAGAAAAACTTCACTCTAAATTTTACTTTTATATCAAGTAAATTTTTTTTTTAAAATTTCTGCCCATTCTTTCTATACTAACTAGAATCAGGTTTACGCTGATACATTTTTTGAATAATTTCTCTCCTATTAATTTTTCACTTAATAATCATCTTCTCACTTCTCAGTAAACAACTTTTTTAAAAAATCTGATGTGCCATGGTGTTTGTCTTTTCTCTAGTCACTTCGACTTCTTGAGGAGCTGATTTAGAAAATGCTATTTCTCCATGTGTTCCTCAGAAATTGTTCAACTTTTGAGAATATGACAGTCTTCCTAGAAAAGAAGTTTTATACAATTGGTGTGGACAATTTAACACTTGATAGTGTTGAAGCTGTGGAAAAACAAACACTCTTATATGTGACTGATGAAATTATATGGTGACACAATCTCTATGGAAGACAATTTAGCAATATTTAATTAAGTCACAAAGACACATCCCTTTGACCTAGCATCTCTAGCTTGAGGAAATTATCCCGTAATTCTACATTACCTACATATTTTTGAGTGATGCATGTATGGAGTTTCTGGGTTGGTGACCATTTGGAGGCTTGGAAACAAAGATGGGCTCACAGAGAACATAGATCCATGCCTTCTCCCCACACCTTGCCCTATGCATTTCTTCCATCTAGCTGTTCTTGTATTACAATCTTTTGTAGTAAACTGGTAATGTAGTTTAAAAAAATAAGTATGTAAAAAGATATTCTTTGCAGTATTGTCTTTTTGGGTTTCCTTTGTGGCTCAGATGGTAAAGAATCGGCCTGCAATGCAGGAGACCTAGGTTCGATCCTTGGGTTGGGAAGAACTCATGGAGAAGAAAACAGCTACCAACTCCAGTATTCTGTCCTGGAACATTCTACAGATAGAGGAGCCTGGCAGACTGCAGTGCATGAGGTTGCAAAGAGTCAAACACAACTGAGTGACTTTCACTATTGTCTTTTTACCAAAAGAATGAAAGTAACCTAAATATCTCTTGTTTTGAGACTTAGTTAAATATATTAAGGCACATCCATATCTTCCATACACCAATGGAGTACTGTCACTATTCGAAAAAGAATAGATACATGTTCACATACTAATAAGCCAACTACTCTTTTGTTTAAATGATTAACAAAACCTTATTGAACTCTTAACTATATACCAAGTACTATGGTAGGCAAAGAGGACATATTAGACAAAAAAAGTTCCTGTTTATGTGGAATACCAACCATAAAATAAATAAGAATGGATGTATCTATAGTGAGTCAACAGGGTAAAACCAAAAGAAAGGAGGATGGGGGTGGCCCTGTTCAGTTCAGTTCAGTTGCTCAGTCATGTCTGACTCTTTGTGACCCCATGGACTGCAGTATGCCAGACCTCCCTGTCTATCACCAACTCCCAGAGTCCACCCAAACTCATGTCCATTGAGTCAGTGATGCCATCCAACCAGCTCATCCTCTGTCATCCCCTTCTCCTCCTGCCCTCAATCTTTCCCAGCATCAAGGTCTTTTCAAATGAGTCAGCTCTTTGCATCAGGTGGCCAAAGTACTGGAGTTTCAGCTTCAACATCAGTCCTTCCAATGATCACCCAGGGCTGATCTCCTCTAGGATGGACTGGTTGGATCTCCATGCAATACAAGGGACTCTCAAGAGTCTTCTCCTACACCACAGTTCAAAAGCATCAATTCTTAGGTGCTCAGCTTTATTTGCAGTCCAATTCTCACATCCATACATGACTACTGGAAAAACCATAGCCTTGATTAAATGGACCTTTGTTGGCAAACTAACGTCTCTGCTTTTTAATATGCTGTCTAGGTTGGTCAAAACTTTTCTTCCAAAGAGTATGCGTCTTTCAATTTCATGGCTGCAATCACAATCTGCAGTGATTTTGGAGCCCCAAAAAATAAAGTCAACCCCTAGTTCCACTGTTTCCCCATCTATTTGCCATGAAGTGATGGGACCGGATGCCATGAGCTTAGTTTTCTGAATGTTGAGCTTTAAGCCAAATTTTTAACTCTCTTCTTTCAATTTCATCAAGAGGCTCTTTAGTTCTTCTTCACTTTCTGCCTTAAGGGTGATGTCATCTGCATATCTGAGGTTATTGATATTTCCCCTAGCAATCTTGATTCCAACTTGTGCTTCATCCAGCCCAGCATTTCTTATGATGTACTCCTCAAATAAGTTAAATGAGCATAGTGACAATATACAGCCTTGACTTACTCCTTTTAATGTTTGGAACCACTCTGTTGTTCCATATCCAGTTCTAACTGTTGCTTCCTGATCTGCATACAGGTTTCTCAAGAGGCAGGTCAGGTGGTCTGGTATTCCCATCTTTCAGAATTTTCCATAGTTTGTGGTGATTCACACAGTAAAAAGCTTTGGAATAGTCAATAAAGCAGAAGTAGATATTTTTCTGGAACTCCCTTGCATTTTTGATGATCAGGTGGATGTTGGTAATTTGATCTCTGATTCCTCTGCCTTTTCTAAAACCAGCTTCAACATCTGGAACTTCACGGTTCTTGTCTTGCTTAAGCCTGGCTTGGAGAATTTTGAGCATTACTTTGCTAGCATGTGAGATGTGTGCAATTGAGCAGTGGTTTAAGCATTCTTTGGCATTGCCTTTCTTTGGGATTGGAATGAAAACTGACATTTTCCAGTCCTGTGGCCACTGCTGAGTTTTCCAACTTTGTTGGCATACTGATTAAAGCACTTTCATAGCATCATCTTTTAGGATTTGAAACAGCTCAACTAGAATTTCATCACCTCCACCAGCTTTGTTCATAGTGATGCTTTCTAAGGCCCACTTGACTTCGCATTCCAGGATGTCTGGCTCTAGGTGAATGATCACACCATCGTGATTACCTGGGTCATGAAGATCTTCTTTGTACAGTTCTTCTTTGTATTCTTGTAACCTCTTCTTAATATCTTCTGCTTCTGTTATGCCCATAACATTTCTGTCCTTTATTGAGCCCATCTTTGCATGAAATATTACCTTTCTATCTATAATTTTCCTGAAGAGATCTCTAGTCTTTCCCATTCTATTATTTTTCTCTATTTCTTTGCACTGGTCACTGAGGAATGCTTTCTTATCTCTTCTTCCTATTCTTTGGAACTCTGCATTCAGATGAGTATATCTTTCTTTTTCTCCTCTGTTTTTCACTTCTCTTCTTTTCAGAGCTATTTGTAAGGCTTCCTCAGACAGCCATGTTGCTTTTATGCATTTATTTTTCTTGGCAATTGTCTTCATCCCTGTCTCCTGTACAATGTCACATAGTTGTGACATTGGAGCCTCTGTCCATAGTTCATCAAGCACTCTGTCTATCAGATCTTGTCCCTTAAATCTATTTCTCACTTCCACTGTATAATCATAAGGGACTTGATTTAGGTCATACCTGACTGGCCTAGTGGTTTTCCCCACTTTCTTAAATTTAAGTCTGAATTTGGCAATAAGGAGTTCATGATCTGAGCCACTGTCAGCTCCCAGTCTTGTTTTTGTTGACTGTATAGAGCTTCTCCATCTTTGGCTGCAAAGAATATAATCAATCTGATGTCAATATTGTCCATGTGGTGACGTTCATGTGTGGAGTCTTCTCTTGTATTTTTGAAAGAGGCTGTTTGCTATGACTAGTTCATTCTCTTGACAAAACTCTATTAGCCTTTGCCCTGCTTCATTCTGTACTCCAAGGCCAAATCTCCCTGCTACTCTAGGTGTTTCTTGACTTTCTACTTTTGCATTCCAGTCCCCTATAATGAAAAGGACATCTTTTTTGGGTGTTAGTTCTAAAAGGTCTTGTAGGTCTTCATAGAACTTTTCACCTTCAGCTTCTTCCGCATTACCAGCTGGGGCATAGGCTTGGATTACTGTGATCTTGAATGGTTTGCCTTGGAAACGAAGAGATCATTCTGTCGTTTTTGACATTGCATCCAAGTACTGCATTTTGGACTCCTCTGTTGACTATGATGGTGACTCCATTTCTTCTAAGGGATTCTTGCCCACAGTATTAGATACAGTGGCCATCTGAATTAAATTCACCCATTCCAGTCCATTTTAGTTCACTGATTCCTAGAGTGTTGACATTCACTCTTGCCATCTTGTTTGACCACTTCCAATTTGCCTTGATTCATGGACCTAACATTCTAGGTTCCTATGCAATACTGCTCTTTATAGCATCGGACTTTGCTTCTATCATCATCCACAACAGGGTGTTGTTTTTGCTTTGGCTCTATCCTTTCATTCTTTTGGAGTTATTTCTCTACTGATCTCCAGTACCATATTGGGCATCTACCGACCTAGGGAGTTCATCTTTCAGTGTCCTACCTTTTTTTTTGCCTTTTCATGCTGTTCAGGGGGTTCTCAAGGCAAGAATATGGAAATACTTTGTGATTCCCTTCTCCAGTGGACCACATTTTGTCAGAACTCTCCACCATGACCCATCCATCTTGGGTGGCCCTACACAGCATGGCTTATTTTCATTGAATTAGACAAGGCCGTGGTCCATGTGATCAGATTGGCTAGTTTTCTGTGACTGTGTTTTCAGTCTGCCTGCCCTCTGCTGCCTTCTCTCAGCACCTACTGTCTTACTGGGGTTTCTGTTACCTTGGATGTAAGGTATCTCTTCACGGCTCCTCCAGCAAAGCACAGCTGCTGCTCCTTACCTTGGAGGTGGGGTATCTCCTCACATGGGGTGGCCCAGAATTATTGCTATTTATTTAGGGTTGTAAAGGAAGTTCACCATATTGAAGTGGTGTTTGAGCGGAGATCTAAAAGAACTGAGGAAATTAATTATGCAGGTATCTGGGGAAAGAACTGAACAGGGATAGAGGAGAAGTACAAAGTCTTCAGGATATATTCAAGGTACAGCAAGGAGGCCAGTGTGGCAGCTACTTTATGATGAGGGTGGGCAGATACGAAATAAAATCTGAGAGTCAGTGGGAGAAGATAAAGTGGGGGGGCGGGGGTTGAATCAGCCCTCAAAAATGTTCTTTCTTCTAGTTAATTCTTCTACTAAGACAAAAGAAATCCAATTTGAGTTATCAAATAAAACCTTTTATTCTCTTAGACTTTGCCATTTATTTCTTATTCTAACTCTCTTCAATCTTTGGCAATTTTAGGTTTATTTTCATATAATTTGTCTTTTGTTGTTTGTTGTTCAGTCACCCAGTCATGTCTGACTATTTGCATCCCCATGGACTGCAGCACTCCAGGCATCCCTGTCTCTCACCATCTCCCAAAGTTTGCCCAAATTCATGGCATCAGTGATGCTCTTCAGCTATCTCAGCCTCTGATGCTCTCTTCTTCTGTCCTCAATCTTTCCCAGCATCAGGAACTTTTCCAATGAGTCAGCTGTTTGAATCAGATGACCAGAAGAGTTTCAGCTTCAGCATCAGTCCTTTCAACGAGTATTCAAAGTTGATGTTCTATAAGATTGACTGATTTTTTCTCCTTGCTGTCCAAGGGACTCTCAGGATTTTATCTTTTAGCTACCTACATTTGTTTCCTAACATTTAGAAATTCACAAAGATCTCCTCAATACATAGAAAAGAAAGTATACAGCCAAATTTGATAAGGATTAATAAAGACTTTAAAGTTTTGGGAAATTTTATCAACACGAGAGCAATTCAGAGTATATGTTAAATGCTGAGAGATAGAAGAACCATATCTACTTACCTTTAGTAAGAATTAGTCAGGGTAAGCTCTGCTATGCTGTTATAACAAAAATACAAAAAGACAAGAAGAAAAACCTCAGTGCCTTGAAACAATTATTATTTCTCCTGTAATAGTCAAATGTGATCATAGTTTGGCTTGTGGGTGGGTGAGTTACTTAGGTCCAGTGGGACTCAGAGACAAGGTTGCTTCCATCTCATGGATGCCACTTCAATATCTGTTTTCCATGAGAAGAAAAGAGGACTGTGGATGAGATGTTTTTATGAACCGGATCTCAATATGGCATATATCATTTTCATTGGTTTTCTGTCGGCCAGAACTGGTGATATGGTATGATATACTACCTAACTGCAAAAGAGCTGGGAAACACATCTTTCCATGTGCTCAAGACCAAAAGAAAATGACTAGGTGAACATATGGTATTGTCTCTGTTTCATTAAAGAACCCAGAAAACACACAACTTAAACCTAATACAGGAGAGACTTTCAAAATGATGTAGGAATAAGATGGGCAGATCTTCTTCCCCCCAACAAATACATCAAAACTTTCTCTGCATGTGGAACAGCTCCTACAGACTACCTTCTGAATGCTGGCTGAAGACCCCAGACTTCCAAAAAGCTAATCCAATCTCCTCAGAGTGATGTAGGACAAAAGATAAAGATAAAAAAAAAGAGACAAAGGATTTGGGAACCGAGACCTGTGCCCCAGGAGGGAGTCGTGGAGGAGCAAAAGTTTCCACACACTAGGAAATGCCCTTACAGGTAGGATCAAGGGGAGCTTTGGAACTTCAGAGGGGGTGAAATAACAGGTGTTCCAAAAGCAAAACAGAGAAAATTCACCACAGAGATAGTTGCTGAACAGCACTTCCCAGCCAAGGAGCAGCCCATAGGCCTGCACCTGCAATGAGTAGGGGCTGGGTTCTCAGGCTCAGGCTTTTGGGGTCAGATCTCAGGGCGAGGATTACAGTTGACTGCTATGAAGATACTCTGAGGGGGCTAGTATGACAGAGCTGAGGGGATCCAGGGGAAAGCCTAAGCTCACCAGAGAGGCAAGAAATTATTGCTATGGGAATGTCCTAGCTCCATGAGGTCACAGACCACAGGACCCCACCTTTGCAAAAGCTACAGGGGGATGAGCTGGCTATAGTCTGTGATGCCAGAGGTATAAAAGCCAATGTGAGTGCCAGAGGCAGAAGACAGGAGGCCACTATGGTCTCAATCCTAGGTGTCACAGCTGCCACCAAGCGATGAGTGGTCCCGGGGCACTGCCTACATTTTCCTAGGAGCCTAAGTAGTTTGCAACGACAAGGGACCCATAACCTGAGGCCAAGTGATGTATGACCCGCCTCAGACTGTGGTGGCCTCTCATGGGTCTAGACCACAGTGCACTCTTCACACAGCCCAGCTGTGTCTGCCTTACCCCTCTCTCTCCTCACCCTAACTGAGCAAATGAGCTCTAATAAGCTGCTATTTTCTCCCCAGGCAGGCAATGGAGGGCAGTCTACAAGCATAGGTGGGCCCTGAAACAAAGCAGAACACCACAGGCTGCATGAATGAAGGACAGAAAAGGAAATAGGAAATATGAACAGACTGATCTCAAGCATGGAAATGGAATCTATAATCAAAAATCTTCTAACAAATAAAAGCTCAGGGCCAGATGGCTTCACAGGCAAACTCTACTAAAAGTTTATAGAGAACAGCTAACACCTATATTTCTCAAACTCATGAAAACTCCCAAATTCATTGTACAAGGCCACCATCACTCTG